>NC_089722.1:34286006-34437010 GCF_035083965.1 Branchiostoma lanceolatum | reverse complement strand
CGAACCTTCCTAAAACTGTAAGAGTTTCAAACCTCGAATCACCATGGATAGTCTGAATATCATCGAAAGGTTTAACGTCAGCTACTTCTAAAAGATACTAGCTATCGTGCAAGTTAAAAGAAACATGATGAAGTACGCGATGTCGAATTACATATGAAAAACGCTATGCGTGACGCTTCCGTGCAACTTGTTGTTACTGGTTCAGGAGTTAATTCTGTTATGTCGCTGGACGGAAACCTTTTTCATTGTTTCGGTTAATTGAGAGAGATGACTAAGGATCATACTTATGACGTTCTTTATTGCTCATGTGAACAGGCATTGGCATAATACACGGCGACATGTGGACATGAGCCAAACCGGACGTAAATAGGTTCTGCACGTAAATAGGTCATGTTACGCTAGTACTCTTGGATCAAACGAGATTGCCCATCTTCGCCTTACCGGGCTTTGAAAACAATACCAAGAATTCCGAACGTGTTAACGACACTTATTCGTATGTGGTAGCAGTGTTAGTTCAGGACATACTTTAAGTCAAGTAAGTTGGATGACAGAACAATGAATAATGAAGACAACTTTGATAACCTGAGAACCTTTCACCTTTGACCGTTGATGTGGACGTGCATTTAATGGCGTCGTGACATATGGCCAGGTCAGGATTTTATTTTTCCTGAAAAAAGTCTATATCTTGAGCACTTTCGTTAAGCCAAGAAAGAACAGTGATAGCTGCCGTATAAAGGTAACAAGGTAATTATGAGCGCGGATACTACGCCGACTAAGAACATTAAACCTGCTGGGCACGTCAAATACCAGTCGACCCGAAACTCTAATTGAAGACAAGATTTACACAGACTTTTACAGCTGACCGTAGTTGATCGTGAAATATTACGAGTTAGACAAGAGCATTTTGTGTATGGTATGAGTATGAATATACAACTTTGTCGGAATTTCATATTTCAAACATCAAACGGTTCTTTCTATTTACGACACCAATTCAACTTTTCAAATTTGAAAACAACTATGAAGCTTGTGCATTATTAACTATCAGGATTACATTTCGGGCATGTGCGGACCAATTATGATGTGAATTATACTAGATATCGTATCCTAGTACGACTGACGCTAACGTATCTGTTTTATTAATACTATCATTGTTTGATTTAAAAGTCAATAGCCACGTCAAAATCCACTGCGCAAAGGGCACAGAATTGACAGAAATAAAATCTAGTATCATCGCTACGTCAGACTATATTAGACAATGCTTGACCATGTGTTGTGTTTTAAAGAGCTCCCGCCATCAGAACCTGTAGAGTCATGCTGATGGTGGCGAGGAGTCCCGCTGTGAAACCCAGGAACCGCCAGGGCTGCACAGCCGCCAGGTAGGACACGGTGTGGAAACACCTGGCCGCCGTGAAGATGCGGAAGTGCCACAGGGCTACCCCGGGGGACGGGCCGGTCAGCACGTACAGCAGACCCACCTGGGGAGGGGACAACATCAGGGGAACTTTAGTATGCACTTTTCTCTGTTTACCATACGGATTTGGTACATATATCAAGCAGTAGCAACAACAATGACCATGTATTTTGTGATTAGGCTGCACCAAGTAATTTTTATGGATGACGTCCGCGCGCGCATTGATTTTGGCCTGTACCCAGAAAAAAAAAACCCAAGAAATTCCGCTTCCTGTAACTATGACCAAAGACGTACGACAGTGCCGCAAATCGTAAGATTAACGTAAAACTCGTCACGCGAAATGCATAGATAAGGAAGTGGCTACTTACTGACAGGATGATCCTGTCAGCAGTAGAAAAAATTGGATCATCCTGTTGGCTGTGCATTTTTTCTAACTGCTGACAGGATCGTCCTGTCAGTAGTGCAATTTTTTTCTACTGATCATCCTGTCAGCAGTGCAGATTTTTCCTGCTGACAGGATTTTTCCTGTCAGCAGCGGAAATTTTTCTAGATATGTGAGCATAAAAGTGAAAAAGTGCGGCAACGTTGTTCTTGATTGGTACGCTCTCGATGGCGGTCAGGGAGAGCTGACGTTCGCGCAACTGTACGAGAGACTTGTAGCGGCGAGCCAGTGAGTTTCGGCCTTACAATTTTAAGCAAGTCTTGTCAAGATCAGCTACAGTGCATTTCTTCTGCAATGACGAGAAGATCGGGAGAGACATTGAAGTTTGCTCCGGCCTGCAGATGGGACAGGCAACCAAGCAGTTCGGGTGTTTCATCCGCATGGAGGTCGACAAGACAGCTGCCACAACTGAAGCTCCTAGGCCCAAGTCTGTTTTTGAGGTATGAAAAGTTCCGTTCTTTAGTCTGTTTTGGATCAAGTACCATGTACGAAAAAATTATAATCTGGGAAGGGGGAGTGTAAGATGAATGCATTCATGTATTCTGCATGGATTATGATCATTTATTCGTTTCTGGTTATTTATACTTGTTTTTTTTTTTATTTCTATCATTTTTGGTCCATATTTGGCTCTTGAATAATTGCTAGTATTCATTAGGATTTCTAAAGCATAGGTAGAAATGTAGTAATGCATGCGAAGAGTTATTAAACAGCAACTAATTTTGTCTCTTAGGCCTGCAAAATCAATGGGATATGGAAAGAAACAGGACAGGACAACAACTGCTGTTCAACTTCAACTGATTTATTTAAATTATTGCTGTTTTCATGATGAATAAAAGAATTGTTGGTTTTTACACTGAGTTCTCTCATTCAATTTGTGTCCTAACATGTGTCGTCGACTATTATATTTCAAATCTAGGCATCTTGTTTTTTTCGGCCCTTCTTGTTTCTTTTTCGCGCTCTCGCATTAGATTTAGGGTCTCCAAAGGAGGTCATCCATAAAAATTACTTGGTGCAGCCTTAGTAACCGACAGCCCACTACACAAGGACGGACTTCTGTCTCAGCGTCCGAACGCTGCCCAACTACTATAGTCCACGGGCCAGGACCATTGTTGTACCACCGAGAGGGACCAGTGATTTCTTGAATCAGCAATAACCAGAGTCTATTTTGATTGATGATAGCAAGTCTGCATGAGTAGCTTTCTTTGTGTAATCACATGACCAAATGACGTCATTACTATGGACCTCGCTTTCTTGACCGGGACAAAATATCAATAATTTTCAGTAGAAATTGGTTAATAGGTAAAACATACCACAGGAAGTACAAAATAGTGTGTTTTCCTCTATACTGTCTATAGGAAGTCATGAGTCTTTTAAGTGCGATTTGTGTAGCAATGTTTGTGTAAAAAGTTGCATGGTTTACTTTCCAAAGTCAGGCATGTATTCAGGCTACTCATGTGTCTTGTAATACATTACTAGCCCTATGCACAGATAATTCTTCATTTCTGAAATTTCTTTCTTGTGCCAAAACGCGTCCAGCACTTACGGCCAGGAAGGCGGGGATGTTCTCCAGGTCGTTGTGGTGAAGTCTGCGCACGCGCTCTACGTCAGGGTCAAGGAGGAATATGCATGTATCCCTTGGGGCTTTGCGCGCGTTCGATCGCGTTCGATGTTCCCCGTGAACCAAGAATTGGCGGGAGATAAAGTTTAAACTTTTACTTGCCGTGTAGTCACTCATCTTCAAGATGTAGGTCAGCAGCCAAGAGAATAAGGTGAGTAATTTTCATCATTTTTAAGTCTTCATGAACTATAGTTTCATATGGGAAGTACTGGTGGGCGTTGCATCGGTGTAACCCGTTGAATTTCGAGGTTAACTCCATAGACTTCTCCCGCGTATAATCCTATCAGTCGTATGGGGTAACACAAATATACGTGCTTAAAATCTTTCGCATTAGTTAATCAAACTGTAGTGTTTTTTCAAAAAATTTGTTTTTTACGTATGATAGACTGTCTGTGCATCTAAAAACCTAAAAAGCACCAAAAAGCACCCATAGGAAAATCACAAAAAACAGACATTATTTAGGGGTACTTATACAGCCGCGCAGAATCGCATGGCTGTTATTGTTTACATACTGTGGTGGGCGTGGCCGCGCGGCGGAACTTTAAATTCATTAACATATGCAAATAATGGATTTTCTTTATTTTGTCACTTCGGATCGATGGTTTGATCGATCAGGATTGGTAAATCGGAGCCCAACCTTGATATATTCATAACCAAAACATTGAGACTTGTGTAGCGTGGACGTCTTCAGGTTAGGCGTTGGTGGGCATATTCGCTAAAAAGACGGTCGCGCGGGATCGCATATCCGTGCAGGGCATGGCCGTGGTTGTTTTTGTTGGCATGCTTGTGAGTTACTTACGGCACGAGTGACAGGATTTTGTCTATAGCAGTTTTTTCTGAAACGGTAGTTGTGTTTTTGGGCAGAAACTAGTACTCACCAGTGTTTTTAACCTCTTGCAGGGAATTTTCGGAGAAGATCGATCCAGACCTATTCTCCAAGCAGAGGTTTTGGTCGGGGGGCAACGTTAGTAGTGGCCGGGTTTTTTTTTTACGTTGGCCTCCCGTAGGCCAAGGTAAAAACCCCAGCCACTACTACCCCCCGACCTAAACCTCTGCTTGGAGAATAATCCAGACCTGCCATTCTTCTACAGGACAAACAGTGAAAGGTTCCGAGGGGATGAGCTTTACCCATTTTATAACGAGCACGGAAACCGTCCCCTCCGACTGCACAGGCTCCGCCCCTGCAGGAGGAAAGATGGCTCCTACTTCAAAGGCGCGAGAGGTTTGCTACCAGTCCGAAACGGGGCTACTATCAGCCATGGCTGTTTTTGTCGGGCAATCTCTTTTGATATATTCTCAAAATGTTTCCTAAATTTTTTACTTCTGTTCTATAGCTAATAGCAAATATATTTTATGACTCATGTTGCAAGTCAAGGCAGAAATGCAAATACTTTATTGTATACATATTGGAGATATGATGAAAACTGTTGCTAAGTAAAGTATCCTCAAGCCATGGCTGTTTTTGTCAATTTATTGTAATATATTTTATTGACCATGTTGTCATATTTAATAAAGAAGTATTATTTGCAAGCATTTCTTGTGTAAATACTAAAGATGTTTTATGTCATCATGTTGCAAGTTAGGATAGAAAATTTGCACTTTGAGACAGGTATAAACTTTGTTATATTCATAAGTATATGGTTCGTTAGATACATATGTCTATATTGGATATACTAGTGATACTAGTAATCAGTATGATGTTATAAGCTGTTGTGTAGTTTAACTTCTTATAGTATCTCTTGTTCTTGTCAAAGCAGGACAAACTCTTGGAGATGTGTTCTTCAGAAAAAGTGGCTTTATTTCTTCCTGTGCACACATTAAAGATGTCATCTTATCACAAGTATATACCTTTTTTTATAACAACATACTGAAGATATTCTAGAAAAGGTGCTGTCATGTTATATTTATTACAGTAAAACACCAAACACCGTATTAGTTATTCCAAAGTACAACGTTTTTGCAGGTGTGTTCTTCAGAAACTTGCAAGTAAACTTTTGCACATGTGTACATAGTTTGAAGTTCTATGTCACTTATTGCATTAAACAAAGAAGTGCTGTTGTTCAAATATAGTCATGGTTTTTGGTGAGCTAAACAGGGTCTCTCACCATCTTGATGGCTGATGCAGAAAAGTTGGATCAGAACCTCACAGAGACATACTACTAGTAACACTTTCTGCACTGAGACACTACACTTTAGTAGCCCAACTTGTTTTAAGAGTTATGGGCCAATGACGACAATTAGAATTACATTCAGGTGTAGTACAATGTACCAGTTAAGAACATTTGGGAGTCATTTTGCCAACAGACAGACAGGAAATATTCCATCAGTTCACTAGTGACGCTGACAGGAGACAGAAAGAATGTTAGGTAAACAACAAAAGATGAAGTAGAATGTCAGCAAACATTGAAGTTATCAAGAGAGGCAGTCGGGTTTTTAACTATGTTACGCCAAAAAAAAACAGTTACTGGATATGGTTTTGGATATAGTACATGGATTTAGATAATAGTTCAACTTCTTTTAACTATGTTTGCTGACATTCTGCCTCTCTTGAGAATTTCAATCTGAAATTCTATAGCTAACTTGAAAATTTGGAACATCAAAACAGAACAGTTATGTTGCTTTTTCTGATACTGAAATTTCAAGAATATTCTGTATGCTACTGTACAATAGTATAGCCTATAAAAATTTCAATAATGTAGTACAGAAAAGAAAGGTGTGGTCTATATATAACATTATTTTCAATTGATGGAACCACCTGTTTCCATTTTTTGCAAGGTCATAATCTAGAAACAAGTTTGAAGTCTTCTTGGCAAACCCTTGGCAGATTGTGGGCTATGAAAATGATGGAAATATTTGTCGTCTTAAAAACACAGTTGGAACACTGTAGAAGTATCAACAACATCAAACAAATAGTTCAACTTTTTTACAAATTTCATTTTAAAACCCTCTTGGTGACTTGGATTGGACTCTATGATAAAAGGAAAGAATTGTAGGTATATTCTTTATTATCTTGTTCCCAACTCCCTCTCTTAACTTCAGATTTATACATAAATTTCTTTGCAGGGGGACAATACTGATGTGTAATTCTCTGTACAGTAGTCTCAGTAACTAGACCTTTGTTTATTGCCCTGGTCAGTTTAGGTACTTTTGCACCTGGGCAGTAGCCCACAATCTGCCAAGTGTTTGCCAAGAAGACTTCAAACTTGATGGCATTTCTATCCTTAACATTGTCAGGTGGAATATTGAAAGCGTTACAATCTGTTGGCAGCATCTCTGTCTCCCATAGAAGTGTCCCGCAAGCCGGCATCTTTCCAACATCTCTGGAACAGTTGAACTGTAAGAAAAGCCATCATGGTTTAGTACTGGCCAAAAATATCATTGTTGATCTAATTTCAAGCAAAGATGGAGTTTCTACATTTCTTTAAACAATTAATCACATATGGACTGTCAGAAAACTTATAGATAATGGTCATTTTCTGTCACAATTCACTCCACATTCAGGATAAATACTGAATTGAGTAATACCAAATTCATTCTATAAAGCTTGGCATAATTCTTTTTATAATTTCAAAACGAAAGTACTATCCTGTCTTCAGTAAAAAAACCTTCCAATACCCAAACAATGATATGAAACCATAATTTTGACAGCATATAATTTTGCATTTTTAAATAATGGGTAGGAAAAATATGATACACAGTTTCTAATCCAATTCAAATACCATAGAGTTTTACAGGGAATTGTACCAAACGCAATGAAAAACACGTGAACGACAAAGCCGCGGGTGTGCATGTCATGACTCTTCCACCCCCCACCCCCATAATTTCGTAACCTTTGTTTTGTCTATGAACTTGTTCATTTTTGGACAAGTGTCTCTATTTCACAAAAACTGCTGGAGGTCACAAAAGATCTACGAAATAAGGTGAACCTTACATTTATGGTAGAACTCGACTTGATACGCAGCTTCACCGGAAATGACACTCCGTCGAACACAGGTCGAGGTCTCGGTCCGGCATCAGGCACGTCCGCCGAACATTTGGTGGGTCGCCCGGTACCGCTATGTGGCAGCTCCTTGTCACCAACTCGAAGCAAGAAACGCCCAAGAACCGACTTGGGAACTTAAAAGAGTCTACACAACGAAGAAAGACCTCCGGATTGTCCTCAAAAAGCTCCGGTTCGTCTGTAAATAAAGTATTTACGGGACCTCCCAAGGTCGTACCAGCACCGGGCCCCGCCATTTGTTCAAATGATTACGTCACAGCTCGAACGTTAATATAGTTGCTGCCGCGGTGCATCATGGGATATATGCAAATTCCTCCTTGCGTCAGGGTTGTCAAGTCGAGCCACAGCCCCCTTGTTTCCTTTGACGTCTTCTGGGTTTGCGAAAACCTGCGTGATCGATTAGTGTGAAAATCAGACACGCATGGACAAATAATGGTCAAATAACGGGCAGTATACACTCTACAACGAATATTTTCAATATCAACAATGTATGAAGCAAGACTTATTCACACGTGTAAACATACCAAATATCATCCAAATCGCTCGAACCGTTCGATGTTACACCGGAACCGCACGCACGCACAGGCGCTACAAAACAGTTCCTGCAGTTCCCTTGCAAGCTGCTAGCGGGCCCAAACCTACACCACTTTTACCTTTCATCGAAAGCTACAGTCTACCAAGACATCGAGACCACAGCACGTCCGGTGCCAAATATTCGAAAACCGGAGTTTTCGCTTATTTTCTTTCATCTTGAGACACCTGGGTGCCCCCCACTGTCCCCATGCAAATCAGCAGCTAGAGTCAGATGTCTCCACACAATGTACAAACATCTGCAAGATAGACTAAAGAAAAATGCGATTGAAGACAACTTAAGGTACCGTACCTTCACGCGGAAGCGTTTGTAGGTGGTGTATCCGGCCACGATAAACAACTTCAGTATGACGAGGCTGGAGTAAGCCGCGTAAGCCGCGAATACGGGGTTCTCAAACGACAAGCCTGCGGACGACATGATGAAATCCTGATTTCCTGCTTCAGGTGTCAGACAACAGTATTACTTTGGAACACGGATGCCTGTAAAATTAGACAGCAAGCTGGTCGACGTCGCGACGTGTAGAAAAATACAGTAGAAAGCGTATGATTGCTGAGTTATGCAACATGAAGAGGTCAGAGTTCAGATGTCAATGTCCGAGCGAACACTGGAGCGAGCTTACGTGTCGATTAAGGTCTCGTTCATAAGTTTTTTCGCCCCATAGGCTTACATGTTATAAAACGTGTTTTACATGGGCGCATTCGTAATGAAGCTATAAGAAATGCACCAATGTCATTCAATCTCTGTTGAGCTCATGTACCCTAGATCATGTGAAAAATTGCCAACTACCAGTTGTTGGCATACAATACCTTTTTATGGCAATTACAAACGGCATTTAGCTACACCCCCTAAATAGGCACTTTCCAGCTGAACGCGATCGAGCCAATGTCCGGCTGTGGACGTCCGACCTCGCGCGCGGCTGCCAAACTTTACCTGTTTATTTCTTCCGTTACAAAAAAGCTTTCATCAGTTTGACGCTTGAGATAGGTTGGGCTAGCTAAAAGGAAATTTCCCACCGATATACACACACGTTCATGCAGCCGTTCATTTTTTGGGGCACGGACTCTTTTAGGGTACCCACTCGAAGTAATACAGGAGTGAGACCTAAAGCGGTTCAAAGTCCTACGTTTTATTTTCTTCGCTTTGCCAAATGGCTGTAAAAAGTCAAGTAAAAGCCAAAAAAAAAGATCAAGACCATAGCACGTCCAGGTCAAAAGATACAGAAAATTCTGCTGCAGTACCAAGGTCAGCATTACCTTCGTCTTCCCAACACCTACCGACACACCAAATATCATAAACCATCCAGAGGTTCTCGAGTTTTGCTGACTACAATAATCCGGAAACACAAACAGACAGACAGACAGACACACAGACACACATACAAACATACAAAATCATGGCGATAATAGGATGATCAGCTTGAGCTTTCCTAACTCGGCTGGCATCTTCGCGAAATGCACGGTGTATACAGTATAACAGTTAGGTATGCCTGAAAAAGTGCTGGAGCATGTATATCTTGAAGGTTTCATCATGGTATAACAGATGTAATCTTGATCCTCTCTTGATAATGTTTCTTAAAGCACACACCTGACATCCATAACGAAAGCTTCTTAGTCAAAACTATTAAATCGGAGACCATTTTGTGGTGGAGCATTAACAAAATGACCGGATTCGCTCCTACGCCAGTGTCATCTATGTAGATAAAGCTCTGATGACATCGTCTGAGAACCCAAAAACTAATGCGAGTGCGAATAAAAAAAAAATTGGAAAACGAAGTTTCCTTCATTATCGGGTCTGTGTTCTGAAGAAAGTCTCGTGCCTGCATTACTCTAAGTGTGCAGAGCGCACTCGGGACACTTCGACGTGGTGAGTGACGTCACGGGGCATAGCCGAATCCTTCCCTCCGCCCGCCAGCTAGCTAGAAGGGGTGAGAGGGCCGAGCTAAGGCCGTCGATCCAATGGCCTGTGCTGACCTTGTCCGCTGAGCGCAAAGGCTCGGTCCTCTTAGTGCCCTTAATGCTCTTAAGGGCCAAAATGTCTGGCGCCATACATTACCAATGGCGCCAGACATTCTTGCCCCCTATTCTCCTGTGAAAGTGAAAGTTGGCCGCAAAGTGTGCTGGATGGACTCGGCTTGCCCAATGTCCCTGGCTCACCGAAAAAGTTTTGGCGATTGACGTCTTTCCGATCGCAAAAAGCGCTTTTTAAGCACACTCGGGACCCCTCGACGTGGTGAGTGACGTCACGGGGCGTAACCGAATCCTTCCCTCCGCCCGCCAGCTAGCTAGAAGGGGTGAGAGGGCCGAGCTAAGGCCGTCGATCCAATGGTCTGTGCGGACCTTGTCCGCTGAGCGCAAAGGCTCGGTCCTCTTAGTGCCCTTAATGCTCTTAAGGGCCAAAATGTCTGGCGCCATACATTACCAATGGCGCCAGACATTCTTGCCCCCTATTCTCCTGTGAAAGTGAAAGTTGGCCGCAAAGTGTGCTGGATGGACTCGGCTTGCCCAATGTCCCTGGCTCACCGAAAAAGTTTTGGCGATTGACGTCTTTCCCATCGCAAAAAGCGCTTTTTAAGCACACTCGGGACCCCTCGACGTGGTGAGTGACGTCACGGGGCATAGCCGAATCCTTCCCTCCGCCCGCCAGCTAGCTAGAAGGGGTGAGAGGGCCGAGCTAAGGCCGTCGATCCAATGGTCTGTGCGGACCTTGTCCGCTGAGCGCAAAGGCTCGGTCCTCTTAGTGCCCTTAATGCTCTTAAGGGCCAAAATGTCTGGCGCCATACATTACCAATGGCGCCAGACATTCTTGCCCCCTATTCTCCTGTGAAAGTGAAAGTTGGCCGCAAAGTGTGCTGGATGGACTCGGCTTGCCCAATGTCCCTGGCTCACCAAAAAAGTTTTGGCGATTGACGTCTTTCCGATCGCCAAAAGCGCTTTTTTAGCACACTCGGGACCCTTCGACGTGGTGAGTGACGTCACGGGGCATAGCCGAATCCTTCCCTCCGCCCGCCAGCTAGCTAGAGGGGGTGAGAGGGCCGAGCTAAGGCCGTCGATCCAATGGCCTGTGCTGACCTTGTCCGCTGAGCGCAAAGGCTCGGTCCTCTTAGTGCCCTTAATGCTCTTAAGGGCCAAAATGTCTGGCGCCATACATTACCAATGGCGCCAGACATTCTTGCCCCCTATTCTCCTGTGAAAGTGAAAGTTGGCCGCAAAGTGTGCTGGATGGACTCGGCTTGCCCAATGTCCCTGGCTCACCGAAAAAGTTTTGGCGATTGACGTCTTTCCGATCGCCAAAAGCGCTTTTTAAGCACACTCGGGACCCCTCGACGTGTTGAGTGACGTCACGGGGCGTAGCCGAATCCTTCCCTCCGCCCGCCAGCTAGCTAGAAGGGGTGAGAGGGCCGAGCTAAGGCCGTCGATCCAATGGTCTGTGCGGACCTTGTCCGCTGAGCGCAAAGGCTCGGTCCTCTTAGTGCCCTTAATGCTCTTAAGGGCCAAAATGTCTGGCGCCATACATTACCAATGGCGCCAGACATTCTTGCTCCCTATTCGCCTGTGAAAGTGAAAGTTGGCCGCAAAGTGTGCTGGATGGACTCGGCTTGCCCAATATCCCTGGCTCACCGAAAAAGTTTTGGCGATTGACGTCTTTCCCATCGCCAAAAGCGCTTTTTAAGCACACTCGGGACCCATCGACGTGGTGAGTGACGTCACGGGGCATAGCCGAATCCTTCCCTCCGCCCGCCAGCTAGCTAGAAGGGGTGAGAGGGCCGAGCTAAGGCCGTCGATCCAATGGCCTGTGCGGACCTTGTCCGCTGAGCGCAAAGGCTCGGTCCTCTTAGTGCCCTTAATGCTCTTAAGGGCCAAAATGTCTGGCGCCATACATTACCAATGGCGCCAGACATTCTTGCCCCCTATTCTCCTGTGAAAGTGAAAGTTGGCCGCAAAGTGTGCTGGATGGACTCGGCTTGCCCAATGTCCCTGGCTCACCGAAAAAGTTTTGGTGATTGACGTCTTTCCCATCGCAAAAAGCGCTTTTTAAGCACACTCGGGACCCCTCGACGTGGTGAGTGACGTCACGGGGTGTAGCCGAATCCTTCCCTCCACCCGCCAGCTAGCTAGAAGGGGTGAGAGGGCCGAGCTAAGGCCGTCGATCCAATGGTCTGTGCGGACCTTGTCCGCTGAGCGCAAAGGCTCGGTCCTCTTAGTGCCCTTAATGCTCTTAAGGGCCAAAATGTCTGGCGCCATACATTACCAATGGCGCCAGACATTCTTGCCCCCTATTCTCCTGTGAAAGTGAAAGTTGGCCGCAAAGTGTGCTGGATGGACTCGGCTTGCCCAATGTCCCTGGCTCACCAAAAAAGTTTTGGCGATTGACGTCTTTCCGATCGCCAAAAGCGCTTTTTTAGCACACTCGGGACCCTTCGACGTGGTGAGTGACGTCACGGGGCATAGCCGAATCCTTCCCTCCGCCCGCCAGCTAGCTAGAGGGGGTGAGAGGGCCGAGCTAAGGCCGTCGATCCAATGGCCTGTGCTGACCTTGTCCGCTGAGCGCAAAGGCTCGGTCCTCTTAGTGCCCTTAATGCTCTTAAGGGCCAAAATGTCTGGCGCCATACATTACCAATGGCGCCAGACATTCTTGCCCCCTATTCTCCTGTGAAAGTGAAAGTTGGCCGCAAAGTGTGCTGGATGGACTCGGCTTGCCCAATGTCCCTGGCTCACCGAAAAAGTTTTGGCGATTGACGTCTTTCCGATCGCCAAAAGCGCTTTTTAAGCACACTCGGGACCCCTCGACGTGTTGAGTGACGTCACGGGGCGTAGCCGAATCCTTCCCTCCGCCCGCCAGCTAGCTAGAAGGGGTGAGAGGGCCGAGCTAAGGCCGTCGATCCAATGGTCTGTGCGGACCTTGTCCGCTGAGCGCAAAGGCTCGGTCCTCTTAGTGCCCTTAATGCTCTTAAGGGCCAAAATGTCTGGCGCCATACATTACCAATGGCGCCAGACATTCTTGCTCCCTATTCGCCTGTGAAAGTGAAAGTTGGCCGCAAAGTGTGCTGGATGGACTCGGCTTGCCCAATATCCCTGGCTCACCGAAAAAGTTTTGGCGATTGACGTCTTTCCCATCGCCAAAAGCGCTTTTTAAGCACACTCGGGACCCATCGACGTGGTGAGTGACGTCACGGGGCATAGCCGAATCCTTCCCTCCGCCCGCCAGCTAGCTAGAAGGGGTGAGAGGGCCGAGCTAAGGCCGTCGATCCAATGGCCTGTGCGGACCTTGTCCGCTGAGCGCAAAGGCTCGGTCCTCTTAGTGCCCTTAATGCTCTTAAGGGCCAAAATGTCTGGCGCCATACATTACCAATGGCGCCAGACATTCTTGCCCCCTATTCTCCTGTGAAAGTGAAAGTTGGCCGCAAAGTGTGCTGGATGGACTCGGCTTGCCCAATGTCCCTGGCTCACCGAAAAAGTTTTGGTGATTGACGTCTTTCCCATCGCAAAAAGCGCTTTTTAAGCACACTCGGGACCCCTCGACGTGGTGAGTGACGTCACGGGGTGTAGCCGAATCCTTCCCTCCACCCGCCAGCTAGCTAGAAGGGGTGAGAGGGCCGAGCTAAGGCCGTCGATCCAATGGTCTGTGCGGACCTTGTCCGCTGAGCGCAAAGGCTCGGTCCTCTTAGTGCCCTTAATGCTCTTAAGGGCCAAAATGTCTGGCGCCATACATTACCAATGGCGCCAGACATTCTTGCCCCCTATTCTCCTGTGAAAGTGAAAGTTGGCCGCAAAGTGTGCTGGATGGACTCGGCTTGCCCAATGTCCCTGGCTCACCGAAAAAGTTTTGGCGATTGACGTCTTTCCGATCGCCAAAAGCGCTTTTTAAGCACACTCGGGACCCATCGACGTGGTGAGTGACGTCACGGGGCGTAGCCGAATCCTTCCCTCCGCCCGCCAGCTAGCTAGAAGGGGTGAGAGATTGCCGAGCTAAGGCCGTCGATCCAATGGTTTATTGTTTATTGTTTATTGGTAAAAGGACTCCATTAGTGAGTACACGAGTGTACTACACTACTCTTCCTGGAGTCACATCATGTTGAACATACAGATTACATTGGAACACATACACATAACATAACATTACATGATATGTACATATTTACATCAATTTCAAATTTTAAATTGCTACCAGATCATAATGTTTGTGTCCATTTTTACTCTGTCTTTGATGTGTATTTTGAATGTGGATGGTACAGATGTTCTGATATGATATGGAAGAGCGTTGTATGATTTTGAGCACCGGTAGAGAAAAGACTTTGTTGCAGATGTTGTTTTAGGTTTTGGCAGTTTGAAATCGTTCCTTTTTGAAGATCTTGTGCTGTAAGTATGTTGGTCGGATACGAGGTGTAGTTTACTGTGGAGAGTGGATGGTTGTTTGAAGAAGAGTATCTAATGGAAACTGCACATGTTGTTGGTGAAAAGTCTCTCGGTCACAGTCTGCCATGATAACGCACAGTTCATTTCCCTGACTGATATTCGGTAAGATCCCAGAATAAGTTTTGCCGCCTTATTCTGCATTACTTGTAGAGCATTGATGTTTTTTTGTGTGGTAGAAGTCCTAACCGCTGTGCAGTAGTCCAAGTGTGTCAAGGTGAGTGTTTCCGTCAACAATTTCAACAACGACTGGTCCAAATATGCCGCACTTCTTCTGATGGCACCCAAGGATCGAGCCATTTTCTTCGTCGTTTCTTTTATGTGGAGGTCCCATGTAAGACATTGATCCAATGTACTCCCAAGTAGCTTCATAGCTGTTACCTGCTGTATTGGGCTCCCGTCAGCAGATAAGGTGAGTTCAGGTTTCTTTGACATTTTTGGTTTACTCCCAATCAACATACACTTGGTCTTTTTTGCATTCAAGAAGAGTTTGTTCAAACGCACCCATTCACATATGTTATTCATATCTGTCTGTAACTTAACCGTAACTGTATCAACTGATGGCGCACACGCATATGCTGATGTATCGTCTGCGTACATGGCGGGGGTGGTCTCCGTCACGGTAAGTGGCAAGTCGTTGGTAAAGATCGTAAACAACAAAGGACCAAGGCAACTCCCTTGGGGAACGCCACAATGTATCTCCCTGAAGGTTGAATTCGTGCCGTTGAAGTGTACACACTGTTTTCTCCCTGCCAAGTAACTGCCCATCCAACCAACCGCTGTATCTGAGAACCCGTAGCATGTCAGTTTTTGTAACAAATGGCTGTGGTCCACCAAGTCAAAAGCAGCGAAGAAATCCAGAAAGATGACCCCGACGATGTTCCCCTGGTCGATTTTACAATACCAGTCATCAACTAGTTGCAAGAGTGCAGTCCCAGTGGAGTGATGCTTTCTGTAGGCGTGCTGGTAAGGTGTCATCAGGGCGTTCCCTTGGAAATAGTCCGATATTTGAGAACTAACAACTTTCTCCATTACTTTGCTAAAAGCAGGCAGGAGACAAGGTCTGTGCGGACCTTGTCCGCTGAGCGCAAAGGCTCGGTCCTCTTAGTGCCCTTAATGCTCTTAAGGGCCAAAATGTCTGGCGCCATACATTACCACTGGCGCCAGACATTCTTGCCCCCTATTCTCCTGTGAAAGTGAAAGTTGGCCGCAAAGTGTGCTGGATGGACTCGGCTTGCCCAATGTCCCTGGCTCACCGAAAAAGTTTTGGCGATTGACGTCTTTCCGATCGCCAAAAGCGCTTTTTAAGCACACTCGGGACCCATCGACGTGGTGAGTGACGTCACGGGGCATAGCCGAATCCTTCCCTCCGCCCGCCAGCTAGCTAGAGGGGGTGAGAGGGCCGAGCTAAGGCCGTCGATCCAATGGCCTGTGCTGACCTTGTCCGCTGAGCGCAAAGGCTCGGTCCTCTTAGTGCCCTTAATGCTCTTAAGGGCCAAAATGTCTGGCGCCATACATTACCAATGGCGCCAGACATTCTTGCCCCCTATTCTCCTGTGAAAGTGAAAGTTGGCCGCAAAGTGTGCTGGATGGACTCGGCTTGCCCAATGTCCCTGGCTCACATAAAAAGTTTTGGCGATTGACGTCTTTCCGATCGCCAAAAGCGCTTTTTAAGCACACTCGGGACCCCTCGACGTGTTGAGTGACGTCACGGGGCGTAGCCGAATCCTTCCCTCCGCCCGCCAGCTAGCTAGAAGGGGTGAGAGGGCCGAGCTAAGGCCGTCGATCCAATGGTCTGTGCGGACCTTGTCCGCTGAGCGCAAAGGCTCGGTCCTCTTAGTGCCCTTAATGCTCTTAAGGGCCAAAATGTCTGGCGCCATACATTACCAATGGCGCCAGACATTCTTGCTCCCTATTCGCCTGTGAAAGTGAAAGTTGGCCGCAAAGTGTGCTGGATGGACTCGGCTTGCCCAATATCCCTGGCTCACCGAAAAAGTTTTGGCGATTGACGTCTTTCCCATCGCCAAAAGCGCTTTTTAAGCACACTCGGGACCCATCGACGTGGTGAGTGACGTCACGGGGCATAGCCGAATCCTTCCCTCCGCCCGCCAGCTAGCTAGAAGGGGTGAGAGGGCCGAGCTAAGGCCGTCGATCCAATGGCCTGTGCGGACCTTGTCCGCTGAGCGCAAAGGCTCGGTCCTCTTAGTGCCCTTAATGCTCTTAAGGGCCAAAATGTCTGGCGCCATACATTACCAATGGCGCCAGACATTCTTGCCCCCTATTCTCCTGTGAAAGTGAAAGTTGGCCGCAAAGTGTGCTGGATGGACTCGGCTTGCCCAATGTCCCTGGCTCACCGAAAAAGTTTTGGTGATTGACGTCTTTCCCATCGCAAAAAGCGCTTTTTAAGCACACTCGGGACCCCTCGACGTGGTGAGTGACGTCACGGGGTGTAGCCGAATCCTTCCCTCCACCCGCCAGCTAGCTAGAAGGGGTGAGAGGGCCGAGCTAAGGCCGTCGATCCAATGGTCTGTGCGGACCTTGTCCGCTGAGCGCAAAGGCTCGGTCCTCTTAGTGCCCTTAATGCTCTTAAGGGCCAAAATGTCTGGCGCCATACATTACCAATGGCGCCAGACATTCTTGCCCCCTATTCTCCTGTGAAAGTGAAAGTTGGCCGCAAAGTGTGCTGGATGGACTCGGCTTGCCCAATGTCCCTGGCTCACCGAAAAAGTTTTGGCGATTGACGTCTTTCCGATCGCCAAAAGCGCTTTTTAAGCACACTCGGGACCCATCGACGTGGTGAGTGACGTCACGGGGCGTAGCCGAATCCTTCCCTCCGCCCGCCAGCTAGCTAGAAGGGGTGAGAGATTGCCGAGCTAAGGCCGTCGATCCAATGGTTTATTGTTTATTGTTTATTGGTAAAAGGACTCCATTAGTGAGTACACGAGTGTACTACACTACTCTTCCTGGAGTCACATCATGTTGAACATACAGATTACATTGGAACACATACACATAACATAACATTACATGATATGTACATATTTACATCAATTTCAAATTTTAAATTGCTACCAGATCATAATGTTTGTGTCCATTTTTACTCTGTCTTTGATGTGTATTTTGAATGTGGATGGTACAGATGTTCTGATATGATATGGAAGAGCGTTGTATGATTTTGAGCACCGGTAGAGAAAAGACTTTGTTGCAGATGTTGTTTTAGGTTTTGGCAGTTTGAAATCGTTCCTTTTTGAAGATCTTGTGCTGTAAGTATGTTGGTCGGATACGAGGTGTAGTTTACTGTGGAGAGTGGATGGTTGTTTGAAGAAGAGTATCTAATGGAAACTGCACATGTTGTTGGTGAAAAGTCTCTCGGTCACAGTCTGCCATGATAACGCACAGTTCATTTCCCTGACTGATATTCGGTAAGATCCCAGAATAAGTTTTGCCGCCTTATTCTGCATTACTTGTAGAGCATTGATGTTTTTTTGTGTGGTAGAAGTCCTAACCGCTGTGCAGTAGTCCAAGTGTGTCAAGGTGAGTGTTTCCGTCAACAATTTCAACAACGACTGGTCCAAATATGCCGCACTTCTTCTGATGGCACCCAAGGATCGAGCCATTTTCTTCGTCGTTTCTTTTATGTGGAGGTCCCATGTAAGACATTGATCCAATGTACTCCCAAGTAGCTTCATAGCTGTTACCTGCTGTATTGGGCTCCCGTCAGCAGATAAGGTGAGTTCAGGTTTCTTTGACATTTTTGGTTTACTCCCAATCAACATACACTTGGTCTTTTTTGCATTCAAGAAGAGTTTGTTCAAACGCACCCATTCACATATGTTATTCATATCTGTCTGTAACTTAACCGTAACTGTATCAACTGATGGCGCACACGCATATGCTGATGTATCGTCTGCGTACATGGCGGGGGTGGTCTCCGTCACGGTAAGTGGCAAGTCGTTGGTAAAGATCGTAAACAACAAAGGACCAAGGCAACTCCCTTGGGGAACGCCACAATGTATCTCCCTGAAGGTTGAATTCGTGCCGTTGAAGTGTACACACTGTTTTCTCCCTGCCAAGTAACTGCCCATCCAACCAACCGCTGTATCTGAGAACCCGTAGCATGTCAGTTTTTGTAACAAATGGCTGTGGTCCACCAAGTCAAAAGCAGCGAAGAAATCCAGAAAGATGACCCCGACGATGTTCCCCTGGTCGATTTTACAATACCAGTCATCAACTAGTTGCAAGAGTGCAGTCCCAGTGGAGTGATGCTTTCTGTAGGCGTGCTGGTAAGGTGTCATCAGGGCGTTCCCTTGGAAATAGTCCGATATTTGAGAACTAACAACTTTCTCCATTACTTTGCTAAAAGCAGGCAGGAGACAAGGTCTGTGCGGACCTTGTCCGCTGAGCGCAAAGGCTCGGTCCTCTTAGTGCCCTTAATGCTCTTAAGGGCCAAAATGTCTGGCGCCATACATTACCACTGGCGCCAGACATTCTTGCCCCCTATTCTCCTGTGAAAGTGAAAGTTGGCCGCAAAGTGTGCTGGATGGACTCGGCTTGCCCAATGTCCCTGGCTCACCGAAAAAGTTTTGGCGATTGACGTCTTTCCGATCGCCAAAAGCGCTTTTTAAGCACACTCGGGACCCATCGACGTGGTGAGTGACGTCACGGGGCATAGCCGAATCCTTCCCTCCGCCCGCCAGCTAGCTAGAAGGGGTGAGAGGGCCAAGCTAAGGCCGTCGATCCAATGGCCTGTGCGGACCTTGTCCGCTGAGCGCAAAGGCTCGGTCCTCTTAGTGCCCTTAATGCTCTTAAGGGCCAAAATGTCTGGCGCCATACATTACCACTGGCGCCAGACATTCTTGCCCCCTATTCTCCTGTGAAAGTGAAAGTTGGCTGCAAAGTGTGCTGGATGGACTCGGCTTTCCCAATGTCCCTGGCTCACCGAAAAAGTTTTGGCGATTGACGTCTTTCCGATCGCCAAAAGCGCTTTTTAAGCACACTCGGGACCCATCGACGTGGTGAGTGACGTCACGGGGCATAGCCGAATCCTTCCCTCCGCCCGCCAGCTAGCTAGAAGGGGTGAGAGGGCCGAGCTAAGGCCGTCGATCCAATGGCCTGTGCGGACCTTGTCCGCTGAGCGCAAAGGCTCGGTCCTCTTAGTGCCCTTAATGCTCTTAAGGGCCAAAATGTCTGGCGCCATACATTACCAATGGCGCCAGACATTCTTGCCCCCTATTCTCCTGTGAAAGTGAAAGTTGGCCGCAAAGTGTGCTGGATGGACTCGGCTTGCCCAATGTCCCTGGCTCACCGAAAAAGTTTTGGCGATTGACGTCTTTCCGATCGCCAAAAGCGCTTTTTAAGCACACTCGGGACCCATCGACGTGGTGAGTGACGTCACGGGGCATAGCCGAATCCTTCCCTCCGCCCGCCAGCTAGCTAGAAGGGGTGAGAGGGCCGAGCTAAGGCCGTCGATCCAATGGCCTGTGCGGACCTTGTCCGCTGAGCGCAAAGGCTCGGTCCTCTTAGTGCCCTTAATGCTCTTAAGGGCCAAAATGTCTGGCGCCATACATTACCAATGGCGCCAGACATTCTTGCCCCCTATTCTCCTGTGAAAGTGAAAGTTGGCCGCAAAGTGTGCTGGATGGACTCGGCTTGCCCAATGTCCCTGGCTCACCGAAAAAGTTTTGGCGATTGACGTCTTTCCCATCGCCAAAAGCGCTTTTTAAGCACACTCGGGACCCATCGACGTGGTGAGTGACGTCACGGGGCATAGCCGAATCCTTCCCTCCGCCCGCCAGCTAGCTAGAAGGGGTGAGAGGGCCGAGCTAAGGCCGTCGATCCAATGGCCTGTGCGGACCTTGTCCGCTGAGCGCAAAGGCTCGGTCCTCTTAGTGCCCTTAATGCTCTTAAGGGCCAAAATGTCTGGCGCCATACATTACCAATGGCGCCAGACATTCTTGCCCCCTATTCTCCTGTGAAAGTGAAAGTTGGCCGCAAAGTGTGCTGGATGGACTCGGCTTGCCCAATGTCCCTGGCTCACCGAAAAAGTTTTGGCGATTGACGTCTTTCCGATCGCCAAAAGCGCTTTTTAAGCACACTCGGGACCCATCGACGTGGTGAGTGACGTCACGGGGCATAGCCGAATCCTTCCCTCCGCCCGCCAGCTAGCTAGAAGGGGTGAGAGGGCCGAGCTAAGGCCGTCGATCCAATGGCCTGTGCGGACCTTGTCCGCTGAGCGCAAAGGCTCGGTCCTCTTAGTGCCCTTAATGCTCTTAAGGGCCAAAATGTCTGGCGCCATACATTACCAATGGCGCCAGACATTCTTGCCCCCTATTCTCCTGTGAAAGTGAAAGTTGGCCGCAAAGTGTGCTGGATGGACTCGGCTTGCCCAATGTCCCTGGCTCACCGAAAAAGTTTTGGCGATTGACGTCTTTCCGATCGCCAAAAGCGCTTTTTAAGCACACTCGGGACCCATCGACGTGGTGAGTGACGTCACGGGGCATAGCCGAATCCTTCCCTCCGCCCGCCAGCTAGCTAGAAGGGGTGAGAGGGCCGAGCTGAGGCCGTCGATCCAATGGCCTGTGCGGACCTTGTCCGCTGAGCGCAAAGGCTCGGTCCTCTTAGTGCCCTTAATGCTCTTAAGGGCCAAAATGTCTGGCGCCATACATTACCAATGGCGCCAGACATTCTTGCCCCCTATTCTCCTGTGAAAGTGAAAGTTGGCCGCAAAGTGTGCTGGATGGACTCGGCTTGCCCAATGTCCCTGGCTCACCGAAAAAGTTTTGGCGATTGACGTCTTTCCGATCGCCAAAAGCGCTTTTTAAGCACACTCGGGACCCATCGACGTGGTGAGTGACGTCACGGGGCATAGCCGAATCCTTCCCTTCGCCCGCCAGCTAGCTAGAAGGGGTGAGAGGGCCGAGCTAAGGCCGTCGATCCAATGGCCTGTGCGGACCTTGTCCGCTGAGCGCAAAGGCTCGGTCCTCTTAGTGCCCTTAATGCTCTTAAGGGCCAAAATGTCTGGCGCCATACATTACCAATGGCGCCAGACATTCTTGCCCCCTATTCTCCTGTGAAAGTGAAAGTTGGCCGCAAAGTGTGCTGGATGGACTCGGCTTGCCCAATGTCCCTGGCTCACCGAAAAAGTTTTGGCGATTGACGTCTTTCCGATCGCCAAAAGCGCTTTTTAAGCACACTCGGGACCCATCGACGTGGTGAGTGACGTCACGGGGCATAGCCGAATCCTTCCCTCCGCCCGCCAGCTAGCTAGAAGGGGTGAGAGGGCCGAGCTAAGGCCGTCGATCCAATGGCCTGTGCGGACCTTGTCCGCTGAGCGCAAAGGCTCGGTCCTCTTAGTGCCCTTAATGCTCTTAAGGGCCAAAATGTCTGGCGCCATACATTACCAATGGCGCCAGACATTCTTGCCCCCTATTCTCCTGTGAAAGTGAAAGTTGGCCGCAAAGTGTGCTGGATGGACTCGGCTTGCCCAATGTCCCTGGCTCACCGAAAAAGTTTTGGCGATTGACGTCTTTCCGATCGCCAAAAGCGCTTTTTAAGCACACTCGGGACCCATCGACGTGGTGAGTGACGTCACGGGGCATAGCCGAATCCTTCCCTCCGCCCGCCAGCTAGCTAGAAGGGGTGAGAGGGCCGAGCTGAGGCCGTCGATCCAATGGCCTGTGCGGACCTTGTCCGCTGAGCGCAAAGGCTCGGTCCTCTTAGTGCCCTTAATGCTCTTAAGGGCCAAAATGTCTGGCGCCATACATTACCAATGGCGCCAGACATTCTTGCCCCCTATTCTCCTGTGAAAGTGAAAGTTGGCCGCAAAGTGTGCTGGATGGACTCGGCTTGCCCAATGTCCCTGGCTCACCGAAAAAGTTTTGGCGATTGACGTCTTTCCGATCGCCAAAAGCGCTTTTTAAGCACACTCGGGACCCATCGACGTGGTGAGTGACGTCACGGGGCATAGCCGAATCCTTCCCTCCGCCCGCCAGCTAGCTAGAAGGGGTGAGAGGGCCGAGCTAAGGCCGTCGATCCAATGGCCTGTGCGGACCTTGTCCGCTGAGCGCAAAGGCTCGGTCCTCTTAGTGCCCTTAATGCTCTTAAGGGCCAAAATGTCTGGCGCCATACATTACCAATGGCGCCAGACATTCTTGCCCCCTATTCTCCTGTGAAAGTGAAAGTTGGCCGCAAAGTGTGCTGGATGGACTCGGCTTGCCCAATGTCCCTGGCTCACCGAAAAAGTTTTGGCGATTGACGTCTTTCCGATCGCCAAAAGCGCTTTTTAAGCACACTCGGGACCCATCGACGTGGTGAGTGACGTCACGGGGCATAGCCGAATCCTTCCCTCCGCCCGCCAGCTAGCTAGAAGGGGTGAGAGGGCCGAGCTAAGGCCGTCGATCCAATGGCCTGTGCGGACCTTGTCCGCTGAGCGCAAAGGCTCGGTCCTCTTAGTGCCCTTAATGCTCTTAAGGGCCAAAATGTCTGGCGCCATACATTACCAATGGCGCCAGACATTCTTGCCCCCTATTCTCCTGTGAAAGTGAAAGTTGGCCGCAAAGTGTGCTGGATGGACTCGGCTTGCCCAATGTCCCTGGCTCACCGAAAAAGTTTTGGCGATTGACGTCTTTCCGATCGCCAAAAGCGCTTTTTAAGCACACTCGGGACCCATCGACGTGGTGAGTGACGTCACGGGGCATAGCCGAATCCTTCCCTCCGCCCGCCAGCTAGCTAGAAGGGGTGAGAGGGCCGAGCTAAGGCCGTCGATCCAATGGCCTGTGCGGACCTTGTCCGCTGAGCGCAAAGGCTCGGTCCTCTTAGTGCCCTTAATGCTCTTAAGGGCCAAAATGTCTGGCGCCATACATTACCAATGGCGCCAGACATTCTTGCCCCCTATTCTCCTGTGAAAGTGAAAGTTGGCCGCAAAGTGTGCTGGATGGACTCGGCTTGCCCAATGTCCCTGGCTCACCGAAAAAGTTTTGGCGATTGACGTCTTTCCCATCGCCAAAAGCGCTTTTTAAGCACACTCGGGACCCATCGACGTGGTGAGTGACGTCACGGGGCATAGCCGAATCCTTCCCTCCGCCCGCCAGCTAGCTAGAAGGGGTGAGAGGGCCGAGCTAAGGCCGTCGATCCAATGGCCTGTGCGGACCTTGTCCGCTGAGCGCAAAGGCTCGGTCCTCTTAGTGCCCTTAATGCTCTTAAGGGCCAAAATGTCTGGCGCCATACATTACCAATGGCGCCAGACATTCTTGCCCCCTATTCTCCTGTGAAAGTGAAAGTTGGCCGCAAAGTGTGCTGGATGGACTCGGCTTGCCCAATGTCCCTGGCTCACCGAAAAAGTTTTGGCGATTGACGTCTTTCCGATCGCCAAAAGCGCTTTTTAAGCACACTCGGGACCCATCGACGTGGTGAGTGACGTCACGGGGCATAGCCGAATCCTTCCCTCCGCCCGCCAGCTAGCTAGAAGGGGTGAGAGGGCCGAGCTAAGGCCGTCGATCCAATGGCCTGTGCGGACCTTGTCCGCTGAGCGCAAAGGCTCGGTCCTCTTAGTGCCCTTAATGCTCTTAAGGGCCAAAATGTCTGGCGCCATACATTACCAATGGCGCCAGACATTCTTGCCCCCTATTCTCCTGTGAAAGTGAAAGTTGGCCGCAAAGTGTGCTGGATGGACTCGGCTTGCCCAATGTCCCTGGCTCACCGAAAAAGTTTTGGCGATTGACGTCTTTCCCATCGCCAAAAGCGCTTTTTAAGCACACTCGGGACCCATCGACGTGGTGAGTGACGTCACGGGGCATAGCCGAATCCTTCCCTCCGCCCGCCAGCTAGCTAGAAGGGGTGAGAGGGCCGAGCTAAGGCCGTCGATCCAATGGCCTGTGCGGACCTTGTCCGCTGAGCGCAAAGGCTCGGTCCTCTTAGTGCCCTTAATGCTCTTAAGGGCCAAAATGTCTGGCGCCATACATTACCAATGGCGCCAGACATTCTTGCCCCCTATTCTCCTGTGAAAGTGAAAGTTGGCCGCAAAGTGTGCTGGATGGACTCGGCTTGCCCAATGTCCCTGGCTCACCGAAAAAGTTTTGGCGATTGACGTCTTTCCGATCGCCAAAAGCGCTTTTTAAGCACACTCGGGACCCATCGACGTGGTGAGTGACGTCACGGGGCATAGCCGAATCCTTCCCTCCGCCCGCCAGCTAGCTAGAAGGGGTGAGAGGGCCGAGCTAAGGCCGTCGATCCAATGGCCTGTGCGGACCTTGTCCGCTGAGCGCAAAGGCTCGGTCCTCTTAGTGCCCTTAATGCTCTTAAGGGCCAAAATGTCTGGCGCCATACATTACCAATGGCGCCAGACATTCTTGCCCCCTATTCTCCTGTGAAAGTGAAAGTTGGCCGCAAAGTGTGCTGGATGGACTCGGCTTGCCCAATGTCCCTGGCTCACCGAAAAAGTTTTGGCGATTGACGTCTTTCCGATCGCCAAAAGCGCTTTTTAAGCACACTCGGGACCCATCGACGTGGTGAGTGACGTCACGGGGCATAGCCGAATCCTTCCCTCCGCCCGCCAGCTAGCTAGAAGGGGTGAGAGGGCCGAGCTAAGGCCGTCGATCCAATGGCCTGTGCGGACCTTGTCCGCTGAGCGCAAAGGCTCGGTCCTCTTAGTGCCCTTAATGCTCTTAAGGGCCAAAATGTCTGGCGCCATACATTACCAATGGCGCCAGACATTCTTGCCCCCTATTCTCCTGTGAAAGTGAAAGTTGGCCGCAAAGTGTGCTGGATGGACTCGGCTTGCCCAATGTCCCTGGCTCACCGAAAAAGTTTTGGCGATTGACGTCTTTCCCATCGCCAAAAGCGCTTTTTAAGCACACTCGGGACCCATCGACGTGGTGAGTGACGTCACGGGGCATAGCCGAATCCTTCCCTCCGCCCGCCAGCTAGCTAGAAGGGGTGAGAGGGCCGAGCTAAGGCCGTCGATCCAATGGCCTGTGCGGACCTTGTCCGCTGAGCGCAAAGGCTCGGTCCTCTTAGTGCCCTTAATGCTCTTAAGGGCCAAAATGTCTGGCGCCATACATTACCAATGGCGCCAGACATTCTTGCCCCCTATTCTCCTGTGAAAGTGAAAGTTGGCCGCAAAGTGTGCTGGATGGACTCGGCTTGCCCAATGTCCCTGGCTCACCGAAAAAGTTTTGGCGATTGACGTCTTTCCGATCGCCAAAAGCGCTTTTTAAGCACACTCGGGACCCATCGACGTGGTGAGTGACGTCACGGGGCATAGCCGAATCCTTCCCTCCGCCCGCCAGCTAGCTAGAAGGGGTGAGAGGGCCGAGCTAAGGCCGTCGATCCAATGGCCTGTGCGGACCTTGTCCGCTGAGCGCAAAGGCTCGGTCCTCTTAGTGCCCTTAATGCTCTTAAGGGCCAAAATGTCTGGCGCCATACATTACCAATGGCGCCAGACATTCTTGCCCCCTATTCTCCTGTGAAAGTGAAAGTTGGCCGCAAAGTGTGCTGGATGGACTCGGCTTGCCCAATGTCCCTGGCTCACCGAAAAAGTTTTGGCGATTGACGTCTTTCCGATCGCCAAAAGCGCTTTTTAAGCACACTCGGGACCCATCGACGTGGTGAGTGACGTCACGGGGCATAGCCGAATCCTTCCCTCCGCCCGCCAGCTAGCTAGAAGGGGTGAGAGGGCCGAGCTAAGGCCGTCGATCCAATGGCCTGTGCGGACCTTGTCCGCTGAGCGCAAAGGCTCGGTCCTCTTAGTGCCCTTAATGCTCTTAAGGGCCAAAATGTCTGGCGCCATACATTACCAATGGCGCCAGACATTCTTGCCCCCTATTCTCCTGTGAAAGTGAAAGTTGGCCGCAAAGTGTGCTGGATGGACTCGGCTTGCCCAATGTCCCTGGCTCACCGAAAAAGTTTTGGCGATTGACGTCTTTCCGATCGCCAAAAGCGCTTTTTAAGCACACTCGGGACCCATCGACGTGGTGAGTGACGTCACGGGGCATAGCCGAATCCTTCCCTCCGCCCGCCAGCTAGCTAGAAGGGGTGAGAGGGCCGAGCTAAGGCCGTCGATCCAATGGCCTGTGCGGACCTTGTCCGCTGAGCGCAAAGGCTCGGTCCTCTTAGTGCCCTTAATGCTCTTAAGGGCCAAAATGTCTGGCGCCATACATTACCAATGGCGCCAGACATTCTTGCCCCCTATTCTCCTGTGAAAGTGAAAGTTGGCCGCAAAGTGTGCTGGATGGACTCGGCTTGCCCAATGTCCCTGGCTCACCGAAAAAGTTTTGGCGATTGACGTCTTTCCGATCGCCAAAAGCGCTTTTTAAGCACACTCGGGACCCATCGACGTGGTGAGTGACGTCACGGGGCATAGCCGAATCCTTCCCTCCGCCCGCCAGCTAGCTAGAAGGGGTGAGAGGGCCGAGCTAAGGCCGTCGATCCAATGGCCTGTGCGGACCTTGTCCGCTGAGCGCAAAGGCTCGGTCCTCTTAGTGCCCTTAATGCTCTTAAGGGCCAAAATGTCTGGCGCCATACATTACCAATGGCGCCAGACATTCTTGCCCCCTATTCTCCTGTGAAAGTGAAAGTTGGCCGCAAAGTGTGCTGGATGGACTCGGCTTGCCCAATGTCCCTGGCTCACCGAAAAAGTTTTGGCGATTGACGTCTTTCCGATCGCCAAAAGCGCTTTTTAAGCACACTCGGGACCCATCGACGTGGTGAGTGACGTCACGGGGCATAGCCGAATCCTTCCCTCCGCCCGCCAGCTAGCTAGAAGGGGTGAGAGGGCCGAGCTAAGGCCGTCGATCCAATGGCCTGTGCGGACCTTGTCCGCTGAGCGCAAAGGCTCGGTCCTCTTAGTGCCCTTAATGCTCTTAAGGGCCAAAATGTCTGGCGCCATACATTACCAATGGCGCCAGACATTCTTGCCCCCTATTCTCCTGTGAAAGTGAAAGTTGGCCGCAAAGTGTGCTGGATGGACTCGGCTTGCCCAATGTCCCTGGCTCACCGAAAAAGTTTTGGCGATTGACGTCTTTCCGATCGCCAAAAGCGCTTTTTAAGCACACTCGGGACCCATCGACGTGGTGAGTGACGTCACAGGGCATAGCCGAATCCTTCTTATGCATGGAACCGCCTCATTACGGTAGAAGACCAGAAGCACTACATAGCCTAGCCATTAAGGGAGCACACCCCAGTGTATTTGGGGTTTCAATTGGAGGCTGTGCACCCTCAAGTCTAGGTACTGTCTCTTCCAGGGAATTATTCCGAAGTAGATCATCTGTGTATGGTGTGAAAGCCTATCCCTTTCGCTACAAGACTAACTTTCAGGTCAAAAATGATGTTAGAAATCTTGCGAGAAAGACGAAAACCTACTGTATACTCCAGCCAATTATGAAGAAAATTCTAGTACTTGAATTTCTTTAATCATCCACGGCGTGAGGCATGTAAACGTCACCCACAGAACGCAACAAAGGTCAATCTCGGGCCAAAGGACATTTCACTATCAACGCGGATGGATATCCGGAAATACGGCTCGGACCGAAACGTAATTTTCATCAAAAACACACCAATTCATACGCTTTTCAGCCATGTTAGTATCTGATATCAGTTAAAAGCACATTTTGAGAAATGTTAACTCAAACCCTGCCCCATCGAAACCCTTACGTCACTTTTTTGTCGTGCACTACCTCGGACCCCGGTCGCGGAAGAACTGGGGTGTGCACCGTTAAGCAAACAACAGCAATAGTCGCTATTACTGCTCATAGTCATTGACTAGAATCTGTATGTACATTCCTTTGTGATATATCAGCAACATTGTGTTTTCTTGCTGCATCCCTTTCGGTCAGATTGGACGTAGGTTGGTCAGTCATGATATTTCAGTTGGAGTTGGAGTCATGTTTCACGTTCACATTATAGCTTTTGAACTTGTCATTCAAGGTAAAGAACGGTTCAAGTTCAAAATCTGATCACCCCGAAATTAATGCCACATTCTTCGCATTCCGTTAGCTCATAATATGAGTTATTAATAAAGAATTAATGTCCAGCAGCTAAGATTGGCGACGGTTCTTTATGTAATAGATAAAAGACAGAGCCATGGCACAGTTACCATGCTTTTGCAGTTTATTGTCGACATGAACCCTATACGCTATTCCTGTGAACACACATTTACAGATAGTACAAAACTATGTAGGAAAACTCGCTCTGCATGTGATATTTTCAAAGATACATGGTATGCAAATTCTCTTAAGGCCATACTGATTTCTCTTTATGGATGACTTCTCTGGCCACTGCAAACTTGATAAGAGTGTGCGAAGAAACAAAATGGGCCTTTATTATGAAATCTAAGCAGTCAGAAAGGTTTCATAAATATTAAATGACTGAACTTACAGAACATGCCAAACAATAAATTCTTCATTTTTGTTCTTTCATGTTTCCTTGGAAGACTTTGGAAGACTTTGCCCAGGGCTGGAAATACATTTTGTACCAGGAGTAAGTTTACGACAAAACAAGTACAGGAAAAGAGGGATTGCATGACATTGGTATCCATGACATTGTTTTGCAATTATGAGAATATGTTTGCTTATTTTGCAGCTTTCATACAATGTACAGAAAGGTCGCAATTTTTTTTCTGGAAACTGACGAAAAGCGATCCGCGCTTGGATATCATCCATCAAATGAAGTCAGCGTGCCCTAAGGTAATAAGACTTAAGCAAACAACAACAATAGTCGCTAGTACTGTTCATAGTCATTGACTAGAACATGCAGGTACATTACTCTCAAGAGTGGCGGGAAAATACAGAGAAAACAGTCGATCGAGGGGCAGCCGTCACGTTTGGGAGAGTTTACGCATGCGTGTGAATGATGGCTCTCTACTTGTTACAGCAGTTTTCATAACCTTTAATTTCCTTTAACGATTCTGACAATTATTAAACGACTGGCAACTCGGTACAACTGTTTCGTGGTAAAAACTTATTTAAAAAAAAGCATATTTCTCGGTCTTCTTTAAGAGATGGAAATGCAGTTCATTTCCTATTTTTCTTTTACTACCCCTTCTTCATTTTTCTGGTATTTTGCCCAATACCTTTTCAAAAGTTTCTAATGGCCCCAGCAGGCCTATGACATTTCGTGCACCTTTACTAAAGTAAAGTCGTACTTTGACAATTTGCGCGGCGTCCAAGGCCCCGTCCAAATAGGTATATATGTTTCGGCCCTGGTAAGCCATCGTTAGCTATCATCACATTCACATTTTCCAAGTCATTTCTGATAGCTATATACTGTGTCTACATGTAAATGCATTTTCCTGTGTGTAATCTACATCGCAACCGCTGGCTTTTTCCAATACAGGACTTTTCTAAACAAATCCTTTCACCAACAGTGTTACAAGAACCACACTGTCACCGCTCTATTTTTTCGCGACGCATCAGGGGCTAGTCTTATTCTTATTTCCTGCTGAGAAGTTTGGTGCAGGAGTGCCAGGGAGTCTTCAAACGCTCGTACACCACAGCTAACACACCCCCCAGGACACCCCCCACCCCGGAACCCGCCAATATAAAAATCAAGGCGGGAAGGTCGTACCACTGCGGCGCGGTCCGCAGGATGTACCAGGCCGTTGCCATGGCGACGTTTCCGGCCAGGGTGAGGATAGAGTTGGTCCAGAAGGTTCGGTTGTGGTCCATGGAGAAAGTGACGCTGAACGTGTCCACGGCAGCGGACAGTACGGCTAGCAGGAAGCCCATACAGTCCCGCACGGAGGGTTCCGACCACAGCGTCACGGTCACCATGACAACCCACTGTACGCCCAACGGCAGGAGACACCAACTGCCAAGGGCAGAGGCGAACAGCCCGATGACAAGCACGCGTGCGCAAACCTCCAGAACCTTCCAGAAGAGGATGATGGTGAAGCGAACGGCGATCTTCCAGAAGCGCAGATTTTCCTCTTTGGGTGTGAAGACGTGGAAGGCGACAAGCACGGATTTGATGGAAGCGAGCAGTGACACGGACATGGACAGGATCTGCACTGCGCTAGGAGCGCCTCCTTGTAGCACGATAAACAACTGCAGGCACAACTGTGGCACGGATTCCAAGGCAGCTTCAAACAGGTGTAGCACCGCAAGGCCTTTAGCCACGTGGCGCTTGTGCGTCACTTTCATCCGTCGCCACACCCGGAGGAACAGCGCGGCGTAGTTGATGACCACGCCCAGTTGGAACAGGTGCAAAATGTACAGCACCGACCGACACGACTTCAGGACATCAGTCTCCTGGGACAACACGACCAAAGACACGATCTGCACGATCACTGACGGACCGAGGACGAACCCTACCGTTAGTCCGAAGTACTGCAGTTGGTTTGCACGGTAGTACTGCACCGCTAGGAGGATGTCTGGAATCACGTCCCCTGCATACAACGCCAATGGTATCAGAACTAAACAAACAATTTTTATCGGCCGTTGTTGCCACAGCCACGACATGCAGCCCCGAAAACACGCCGCCTCAGCTGCTGCAGGCTTTTCAGTCTGTACTGAAAGTCCTTGTTGAGCCTCTTTTGCAGCATTCTTGGAGCGACTGAACCCCTGCAGAGCCATACCGTGGGTGAGAGTCGGCTGTTTCTTAGTGTTACCTTCTTGAACCTGGGCACGACTCGATGACGGTGCATTCGTGACATAAGGCTGGGAACGAGCAGACGTGGCCGCGTCCGCTGATTGGTCCAAAGACTCTCCCTCCTCGTCGATTTTGGCGATGTAGGGGTGCACCTGCGCATGGTGCATCAGGAGACTTTTCCTCATCATGTTGTTTTATGTACCTCCGGTCTCCAGAAAGAAAGTTACTGTATTCCAGGTCCAATCGTAGCCCGTCGGTTGCATCTCGCTACAACAGTCCAGAGTGTGCTGAATCGATGTAGTACAGCGCCCCCTTGCTGTCCTGAAAACAACAGCAGCATCATTAGAACTGCCAATCAATCTGACCTATCTGTTCAGCTAGCATACACAGTACAACATGCAATGACACAATGCATAAGTTAAACAGCGGACGCTGAAATTAATTGTCAGGGATCTAATACACCCGAGGCATGTAATACTAGTACTTATCTTTACTTTAGCACCTCCACGGCCCTTAGTTGCTACATTTGTATGCCATTGCAACGCGTAATAATCATGTGTACAAGGTACCGTAACATCGCCTTATTCTAATGTTATAGTTAGTCCATGCTGAACTCCCCATAAGAGTTAAAGGCCTAGAAAATATGACTTTCACCAATTTTGATGTCATTTGGACAAGTATTATACCAGTTATACTCATATTTTCGATTCGGGGCATGTTTGTATCAATTTGCATAAAGAGAACCATGGTGACCTAGTACGTAGGACCACCTGGACCATAGAACAACATACCTACATATGATCAAGAGACATTAAGCTATCATTCTATGATACTGAACTAAATATAGAAAGGGTGTGCTACGAGACAAGTTTTTCAGGTTTCTCTTCCTGCACCAAGAGAACAAACTGCATATCTGGACAGATTTATTTGATCCACTTCCACCAGAAGGACCTGCTCTAGATCTTTGTGTGGTGTTTTTTTTAACGTGCTCGAGGTGTGGCTCTCCTCAAACACGAGCCTTCCTATCCGAGGGACGTACCTAACCTAACCGAAGCTAGGTAGTCATTTTCACCTACGTCGAGTGGAAAAATTGGTGTAAAGTACCTTTCCCAAGGGAACAACATCGTCAGGGTTAGAAATCAGTACCTCCAGGTTCTGAGTCAACAACCCTGACCACAAGGCCACCGTGCCGCCGTATGAAGAACACCAAGGCCACTCCTATTTCTGATGGAAACTTTACCCTCGCAACAGCCCCAATGCAAACGTTCACGCATTGTGTGCTGTGTGGTTTACTGTTGATGTTGTCAGAAGTTGTGTTATTGTTTGTTCTTACGTTACTTAAACTGGTTGAAACTTAAACATGCTAGGTCGGAAAACAAGTACAAACAAGTCGCAAATAGGTTGGCATACACCAAGTAATAACAACGTTTTCAGCAACAGCTATTGCTTCTGATACAACGGTCTGACTGTGTCAAACTGACTGTCTTCTTGTCAGAATTAGATTTATTTGATAGCGGCCTTACACAAGATGAAGTCATTAGTATATGTTGTCCACTGAGTGATGTTAAGTCGTTTCGAACTATTCGACACGACCCTAATTCGTTCTTAGATATAGTTTAAGTTTTATGAAACGCTTTCATTGTGGGTCTGACATGTGATTTTTCTATCATATACAAATAAACGTTTCTAGTTTTTGTGCCCACTGAGTAATATCGGTGTACACGTGCCCTGGGATTGGGAAAGACGCATTTCTAAACTCGGACTCAGGCCGGTTGTTCGGTTCATACGAATTCGAAGGAACTCATAGGAGTTTTACGGAATCACAAAAATTGTACGGAACTCATTTTACTCAGGAGTTTTACTAAATATACTGAGCATCGTATGTATTCCGTAAAGCTCGTACGAATGGTACAACACACACAGATGGGAGTCTGTGACGCATCTTCACGCCACAGCCACAGACATGTTTAGAGAGGGGTAACTAAAGCTCCTGTTCACACCATAACTTACAGACTAGAAGATCCTTCTCTGACCTTGGCTGTCCTGGTTATTAAGCCTGCTAACCAGGTGTCTCGGCCGTTGTGTTGTACTTGCTCGACTGTCGCTAGGACCGTGGGCGACACAGGGCCAGCGCGCAGAAAGGTCGCTCACCTTTAGCAGACGTCAGGTGTTTACAGAAGAGTCGCATGTCGCAGGGTAGGAGAAAGCTTCAACACTGGTCCAAACATATCAGTTTCAAACACAAACATCGCAACTTTGTCACATGTGGAATACTTTCCTTTGTGTGTGGGTAAAGTATCAGGTAGCGTATTAATATTAGACATGACCAACCAATCCGTCAACTGCCATGCTCGTATGTTTCATATGTATTTATTTAGCCAGTTTTATGAAATATCACATTACACACTACATATTATAAGGGACTGTACGATATCATTAATATAGATCTTTATTGACACAACAAAAGCACAGCGACTTTCGTAAGGTCTAGTATCTACTACATCTATACATACATACATACAAACAAACGAATAGGTGCATACAAATGGGTTTGATTACACACAATCATATGGGATAGATAGCTAAAGAAACATATCGTAATTTCACGTGTCGTATACTTATACATTGCTTGCTCTGATTAATAGCGTTTGTCGCCAAGAGTTGGCTCGAAGTATGTACACTCCCAGACTACTATTCACCGTCAAAGGGGCGCTCAGCAGTGTCAATTTCTAAAAGGCCACATTTATGAATACAAACTAACAAAGTTTATAACATTTGATCACAGATTAACAAATAAATGAACCAAAGTAACTTTTAATAATTACTTAAGATCAACCAAGGATTTCTTCTCATCGCCCCAGGTAAGATTTGTCAAATGGTTGCTTGCGACACATGTTGCATCTGGCTGTAATTTATGTGGAGGATACTCGGGGGAATGAATGAATGAGTGAATGGATGGCTGAATGAATGAATGGATGAATGAAGACATTTATTGTCAATGAAGGTCTTCAAATTCATTCATTCATTCATAAATTCTTGTACACATATACTCACTAGGTTAAGTACGGTCACAACAAAAGAAAAGTACAGTAATTCACGGTAGCAAAAGTGAAAGGAAAATTGACATTTTCACCGAACTTTAACTTCACGGTGGCGGCAAATGCACAAAAAGTAGGTGATGTTGTGGGGAAGTATGAGGAGTAGTAGGCCATCGCATTATACTTATAAGCGCCAGTTGTTGTAGAGAGATGGGGAGGGGGGCAAAAGACGAATGTTTTGTGTCACTGTGATGATAAGTTCACGGTACAGAGGTGACCGTGAAAACAGTTAACATAAAGATACAGTGAAATAAAGAAACAAGAATTACCGTATACAGATAAAATTTCAGTATGCAGAAAAAAATTGCAGATACATCTATACATTGTCAAATTACAATTAAGTGTACTGCTGCCTAGTCCAAAGGCAATGTCAAATTGCCAGTAACCGTTATATTTTTTTTATTCATCTATGTTATTTGCAGAATTAACGTTAGAACACTTTTTGCTTTCTGCTGTTAAATCCTCCAAATTAGTCCCGGTCACATGCATCAAACAATTTACTAGTACCTACGATGTGAATTTTCCCACGTGTTTGAATGAAAGTGGCGAAAATATGAAATATTTACAATGTATCGTTTGGAACTTGCCGTTGCAGTGTGTTACTGTTCAGTTTCTGCAGCTTACTGCATCATCTGACAGATCAGACAGGGGGCGCAAGTGCACTTGATGCGCGCCTGCACCAGATTACGTCATTTCCGTTATAATCCGTCTACGAAGGACACAACAATTTGGACGGAAAAAGACTGTCCCGCATTGCCCTAGATTATCCCAAGGCGCCATGAACATGTACAAGTGTACCCTGCTCGTACCTGTGTTCTGGCTGCTGCTGCTGACGCTGACTACCGATTCTGTGTCGGCTGAGGTGAGACTGACGTTGCCCCCCTCCCCCCTAAAAAACAAACCCCGGATTATTTTCTTCAAATCTCTTCTCGTGAAAAAATTATAATCGTGTCCTGTCAGGTATCATGCTCAGGTCGTCGGTCTCCGTACTGATATTCCGGCCGATTGATAATTACCTTCGCCGGGAAGGTTATGTTTTCGTCAACATTCGTTTGTGTGGTATAAAGGTGTCTGTGTGTTTCTGTTTGTCACGGTGTGTGTGTCTGTGTGTCAACACGATAGCTCGATAATGCAAGGATGGATTGTCTTCATACTTGGTATGTGGGTGGGTCTTCTTGAGACCTCGATATGATTAGATTTTGGGCCACCTAGTGGCTTGCTATGGTACCGCAACGGAACTTCCGGGTTGATGTCTCATATTCTGGACATGCTTATAAATAGCGGCTTTTTTATCTCCATGAAAAAAGGCTTTTTCATGGAGATACTGTTTTGCTTGCGTTTGGTGTTTGTGTGTATGTATGTGTCACCGGACGCTTAAAGTCACCATAACTGTAGAACCTGTACATGGATTGTAATGATTTTTGGTATGTGGGTGGGTGTTAGGAGGAGGAAGGTCAAGGTCGATTTTGGGCCCCCTGGCATGTGTGACTGGAACTGCAATGGCGTATTTGTTAAAATCTTCAATGTAGAAGAACTGAAGAGTGGATCGACAGATGGTCATGTTCTTTGGTACACAGGTAGGTTAGACCAAGTTGTACACACTTAAGTGCAAACTATGCAAATGAGACCGAATTTGCATAAGTAAGGAGGTAAATCGTTTGCATGGGTGTAGAACTGTAGAACGTGTAGATGGATTGTAATGATATTTGGTATGTGGGTATGCGCTGGGAGGAGAATGGTCAAGGTCGATTTTGGGCCCCCTGGTTTGTGTCCATGGAACTGCAATGGCCTATTTGTAAAAATGTTCTAAAGGGGTATAACTGAAGAGAGGAACAACAGATTTTCATGTTATTTGGTACGCAGGTAGGTTGGACAGAGATGTACACACTGAAGTGCAAATCATGCGAAGTTAGTGTGTTTGCGTGTGTGTGCGCGTGTGTGTATGTTTATGTCACCGTGTGTGTATGTATGTGTCACCGGACGCTTAAAATCAGCATAACTGAAGAACGTGTGGATGGATTGAAATGATATTTGGTATGTGGGTAGGTGCTGGGAGGAGAAAGGTCAAGGTCGATTTTGGGCCCCCTGGTATGTGTCACTGGAACTGCAATGGCGTGTTTGTAAATATTTTGCAAGGAGAATTACTGAAGAAAGGAGCGACAGATTTTCATGTTATTTGATATGCAGGTAGGTTGGACAGAGATGTACAAACAGAAGTGCTAATTATGCAAATTCATACTGAATTTGCATAAGTAATTATGAATATCTACTCTATTGTGGGCTTTGAGGTCGCACCATCTGTTGGTCTCTTATCTAGGTCAGTAGCTATTTATAGCCACTTCTCCCCTTGCCCGGCCAGTGTGGGTCATACCATTGAGCGATATAGAATGGGGGGAACTGGTTTAATAAAAAACAAAGTTTCATGGAGATTTTAGGTCCTAAGACTCTTGTTTGAACTGCAGGAGCCGATCTTGTTCCTAACTTTGAAAGGGAATAACTCAAGAAGGGGTTGACAGATCTTCATGATAGTTAATGTAATAGATACCTAATTTGCATAATTAATGGCAAAATACTATAACATATAACTGACTCCCCTGTTTTGCCATATGTTAAAGGGGCATATTGTGACATGAACATAAAACAAAATTCTTTGTTTTTGATTATTTTTCTACACCATTAGTTGAATCTACCTTATTACACTGCACAGCAATATTCATCACGTACAGATGCGACTTTGTAGTGTCGTGCGAACGTCTTGAAAAAAATTATATACGCAATTCCCACCGCCGCTTGAATTGGCCGCCATCTTGTCCAACATTCCGACGAACCACCGAACACGCGATCGAACGCCCGACGTTCTGAAGTTTGTTCACTTCTGGTGATTTTCCTGTGACGCTCGAACTCCGACCATAACGGTCGTTTCAAATTTTTCGTAGCGTTCTACGCTGGCTTATCTGCATATTAACTTGCGGGACGCAACTTAATATGTAGATGAACCAGATTTTACACGTTTTGCGTTTTTCGTCGTTTATCAATGGTGGAAATGTGACAAAATGACGGGAATATGTTGGAAATAAGTAACAAATAAGTTACAAATGTGAATCTTAGTGTAGATCTTTCAAATTCTTACTATTTGTAGTTTTTGCCCACCAGATTCTACAATATGCCCCTTTAACAATCCATATAGGTAGGAAGGTTATTCAAATGTGATGATCAATGTGAGAATTTGTAGCCTGTTGGTTATAACATGTCAAACTCCTGCCATTTCCTTGTGTTGTGTCATCAGGGCCAGTACGATGACAGGAGATGTAAGTGTGTGTGCCCACCTCGGGTCATCAACAACGTGACCAGGAAGGTCTATCTGAAGAACAACATAGCCAGGGACGACTGGTAAGTCTTAGGGGACCCACAAACACCACTGTGGGGAAGTCCACGCTGCACAGAACTTCTTTTTTTTAGGAACATGTTCAGGTTGGGCTCCCATTTATCAATCCTGAGTTTCAAATTCAAGTCAATTCATGGATATAAAGTGACATGAATAGAACTCGCAGAATTCACCACCAGCTTTTTAGCAAATGCCTACTCTGTTACTAGTACTCTCAGAGTTCATACGTTTCCCAAAATATCTGCAATCTCGCCATGGGTGCCACATGTAAATCTACAGTACCACCATAAACATGTTCAAGGAGGTGTTCCCTGATGTTTACGCTTTTTAAGTCCAGCACTGTGGCATTTGCTAAAAAGACGAAAGTAAAATCAGCAAGGTTGTCACTTATGTCTTTTCTTTTTGATAAATTGACTTGAAACTCAGGATTAATGATTGAGAGCTCAACCTGAATGCATTCCTTAAAGCCGGCGTCACAATTCATGCGAGCGTCGGCCGAATTTGTAGATCGCCTGAAGCTCGCCGAATTTCAAAATCGCCCGAGCGTCGACCGTATTTTCCAATGAAAATCTCGGGTGACGTCCGTTGAACACTAAAAACTAAAAATCCCCCATTAGACAGTACCATTTCTTGGACATGGACGAAGTCAGTATTGACTAACCTGGTAAAAGGCCAATATTTGGATCAACTTTTATTTCTAAAAATCGCTCGAAGCCCGCGTAATCGACAGGACGTCGGCCGTACTTCGGCCGAAAATGCACATTTGAAGCTCGCCAACAAGTCGGCCGAGCTGAATTTCTTATTTGTGACGGGGGCTTAAGGAAATTGAGATTTATGCAGCGCAGACTTCTCCAGACTGGGCGTCATGGTATGTCAGCAGGAGCAGAATGTACTCTGATTTCTTGGCAATGCCTCTGGGATGAAGCTTTCTCATATGTACAGAAATAGGCTCAATTTCCGATACCAAGGAGATCAATGTTGTTTGCTTCATGTTTCATGTGTACAATCCATACAAGATGTTTAAAAATTAAATCATGGAACAGTGGCCAGTGGAGTTAGTTTGGGAGGGGAGTACATATACGTCTATAACGCAGCACTGAAAAACTGACTGCTGGCAATAGATGGTGTTATTCAGTTGAGTTGATGGCGTGTCAGTGCACAGTCCACCCACCCCAGCACTCTGTGTTTGCTCTGTTTGCAGTGAGTGTGGCAAGGTTGTGGATCCTTTACCTGACAACCCTGTGGAGTTCTGCCTGCGATGTGAGTGTGAATATGAGAGTAGAAACACCATGCTGATGAAGGTAAGCTACGTCACACAGACATAACTTTACAGTACATACATTTAGTTCAAGTGTCATTCTGAAGCAAAGTTGAACTGTAATTTCCACCACAAAAAATTGGACACTGCTAAGTGTGTGTAAAAAATAAGACATAACATTCCATATGTACATGTACTTGTTCTGGTACTGTTTGTGTTAGCTGTACTTGCTGTGTAGATGGTGTATGCTGTGTTGGTTTATCATGTGTGTTGGATGTGTGTTCCCAGGTTCTGGTACTGTTTGTGTTAGCTGTACTTGCTGTGTAGATGGTGTATGCTGTGTTGGTTTGTCATGTGTGTTGGATGTGTGTTCCCAGGTTCTGGTACTGTTTGTGTTAGCTGTACTTGGGGTACTGGTGGTGTATGCTTGGTTTATCATGTGTGTTGGATGTGTGTTCCCAGGTTCTGGTACTGTTTGTGTTAGCTGTACTTGCTGTGTAGGTGGTGTATGCTGTGTTGGTTTGTCATGTGTGTTGGATGTGTGTTCCCAGGTTCTGGTACTGTTTGTGTTAGCTGTACTTGGGGTACTGGTGGTGTATGCTTGGTTTGTCATGTGTGTTGGATGTGTGTTCCCAGCTTCTGGTACTGTTTGTGTTTGCTGTACTTGCTGTGTAGGTGGTGTATGCTGTGTTGGTTTGTCATGTGTGTTGGATGTGTGTTCCCAGGTTCTGGTACTGTTTGTGTTAGCTGTACTTGCTGTGTAGGTGGTGTATGCTGTGTTGGTTTGTCATGTGTGTTGGATGTGTGTTCCCAGGTTCTGGTACTGTTTGTGTTAGCTGTACGTGGGGTACTGGTGGTGTATGCTGGGTTTGTCATGTGTGTTGGATGTGTGTTCCCAGGTTCTGGTACTGTTTGTGTTAGCTGTACGTGGGGTACTGGTGGTGTATGCTTGGTTTATCATGTGTGTTGGATGTGTGTTCCCAGGTTCTGGTACTGTTTGTGTTTGCTGTACTTGCTGTGTAGGTGGTGTATGCTGTGTTGGTTTGTCATGTGTGTTGGATGTGTGTTCCCAGGTTCTGGTACTGTTTGTGTTAGCTGTACTTGCTGTGTAGGTGGTGTATGCTGTGTTGGTTTGTCATGTGTGTTGGATGTGTGTTCCCAGCTTCTGGTACTGTTTGTGTTAGCTGTACGTGGGGTACTGGTGGTGTATGCTTGGTTTGTCATGTGTGTTGGATGTGTGTTCCCAGGTTCTGGTACTGTTTGTGTTAGCTGTACTTGGGGTACTGGTGGTGTATGCTTGGTTTATCATGTGTGTTGGATGTGTGTTCCCAGGTTCTGGTACTGTTTGTGTTTGCTGTACTTGCTGTGTAGGTGGTGTATGCTGTGTTGGTTTGTCATGTGTGTTGGATGTGTGTTCCCAGGTTCTGGTACTGTTTGTGTTTGCTGTACTTGCTGTGTAGGTGGTGTATGCTGTGTTGGTTTGTCATATGTGTTGGATGTGTGTTCCCAGCTTCTGGTACTGTTTGTGTTAGCTGTACGTGGGGTACTGGTGGTGTATGCTTGGTTTGTCATGTGTGTTGGATGTGTGTTCCCAGGTTCTGGTACTGTTTGTGTTAGCTGTACTTGGTGTGTTGATGGTGTATGCTGTGTTGGTTTATCATGTGTGTTGGATGTGTGTTCCCAGGTTCTGGTACTGTTTGTATTAGCTGTACTTGGGGTACTGGTGGTGTATGCTGGGTTTGTCATGTGTGTTGGATGTGTGTTCCCAGCTGCAGGTTCTGGTACTGTTTGTGTTAGCTGTACTTGGGGTACTGGTGGTGTATGCTGGTTTTGTCATGTGTGTTGGATGTGTGTTCCCAGGTTCTGGTACTGTTTGTGTTAGCTGTACTTGGGGTACTGGTGGTGTATGCTGGGTTCGTCATGTGTTTGGAGCCACTGTGTGCCAAGCCACAACAGCCAACCTTCCCTGACTCTGGACCAAGACATGCGCAGGTATACAACCTATATATATATATAGTATTCATGTTCATCAAATCAAGATCAAGATCTCATCAACCTATAGCTATAAAATGTATGTAAAATGATTTTCACGGTCTTACATTTAGATTCTTTAAACCCTTTCTATGCAACTGCGTCATCACAAAACAAAAGTGCCAAAATTCAGATTGATTTTGTAGTAAGGAAAAGACGGAGTGTTCACGGTGGTTTTTAGTTTATGGTGGTTGTTGGGCAGAGGACAGAACAAGTTTCCCTATTGATTCCATGTACATATATATGTGCCTGTGTGCCCCTCACACACTGCCACTGTTATCACTAGAATAGCATGTTGATTAACATGCAAAGCTACCAGGTAATTGGTAATATATAGAGCCATTGGGGTTCTCCGCTTCAGTCAGGGAGAAAAGCAAGCCAAGTTGAATTGATGACAATAGATTCAGTTAGATGTACTCATCAAGTTATGATAAATCATATTTAGATATTCTTAAAAGCCAGTGTAATATTACCTAAAAACCAGCAGTTTTTATTTTAGTGCTTAGAATTCTCATCTTGTTAAAGTAAACCCCCATGCATCCCCCCTATTTTGGATGCACTCCCCTGGAACAACGAATATGTAGACATTGTAATCTAAAGAGGATAGAGGATGAGCAACACTTTTTAGTAGAATGTAGTTTATACAAGGAAGAGAGAGCTGCGCTTTATAAACTAATGCAATGCAGGTTTCCACATGTCATGCATCTTGGCAACGTGGAAAAATTCTAATGGCTTTAGATAAACCCTTGATTATTAAACGCACCTGTACTCTCACCTCTCAAATAAACGTACCGGTACGTTTATTTTTTTTCGCCTATAGTCCCACCCGGTACGTTCTTATTCTAGACGGTACGTTTATTATCTTCGCCGAGTACTTGTACTCGGAGAAGATTATGTTTTCGGTTGAAAAATCTGTTGGGTGGGTCTGAATGTATGTCAGGAGCATAACTCAAGAAAGCTTCAATGAATCTTTATGATTTTTGGTAGGTGTGTAGTGGTTGTGCAAAGGAAGGTCAAGTTCGAAAATGGTTTACCTTGCGTTTTTCAACAGTACTGCAGCGGACTTTGCATTTTTTTGTGTTTGTATGTAGGCAAAAAAAGTGACGGAAACGTTGATGGATCTTCATGATTTTTTGCAGGTGTGTAGATGTTGTGGAAACGGGGGTCAAGTTCAAAAATGGTTTCCCTGGTGTTTTCCGTCGGTACTGCAGAGGGCTTTGTGTGGATGTGTATTTGTATGTCGCCAGCATTACTCGAGAAGCTGTTGATGGATCCGTATGATATTTAGTGGATGGGTAGGGCTACAAAAAGGAAGGTCAATTTCGATAATGGGCCTTCTAGTGGGTACCTAAGGTACTGCAGCGGAGCTTCAAAATTAAGGGGCATATTTTCTGAAAGTGCTATGGTCATGATTTTTGTGTGGTAGATAGTTCATGCCACAGAAAGTAAGTTCTGTAAATTTGGGCCCCCTAGCAGCTTGTTAAGAGCTGCAGTGGGTGTTTTTGTTTTGACATTCGGACATGAATAACTTGAGAAGGGGTCGACAGATCGTCGTGATGTTTGGTATGTAGGGAGCTCGGATGGTGCTTTACATAATCAATGACTGATTATGCAAATCAGGAGCTAATTTGCATAATTAGTTAGAAAAGTTTGTTAACCCACTGCATTGCATTATGGGACATGGGACAGTGTATTAAAGGTCATGTAAACAGATGGCCTTGCATAAACGTACATGTAGGTCAAATAAATAAGCTGTGCACCTGATTTTTAACTGTGGGTGCACAGGTGCACCTAGATATTTTTGTACTAGGCTATAGGTGTAAGATACTATTGTACACTAGCATACAAAATACATGTATTCTTGAAATCTAAGAATCAGAAAAACTTTGTTTGATGTACATGTATTTTTTACTTGTTTCAGATTTTGAAGTAAGCTATATAATAACACATTGAAGTTCTTAAGAGAGACTTAGTGCTAAAATTCTACTTTATGTCAAGTTGTGCACCCAAATTTCTTTCTGTGCACCTACATTTTTTGGTTGGGTGCACCAGTGCACCTATCCCCAAAAATAAATTTCGAGTCCTGATATATATATATGTATTTGCAAACTGTGATGTTTTCTGTCGTGACCTGTACTGTACCCAGTGGGTATGTGTGTGCAATAAAGGCCTTCATTCATTCATTCATTCATTCATTCATTCATTCATTCATTCATTCATTCATTCATTCATTCATTCATTCATTCATTCATTCATTCATTCATTCATTCATTCATTCATTCATTCATTAATGTCTGTCTATGTTTACAGGATGGCAGACCACATCTGGTCCGCTCAGCCTCCATGTTGGGCCGCGTGGACAGCGCACGGCAGAGATGGAAGAAACAAGTGGAAGTCCAGCGAGTCAACGTCTACGACAGACGCAACATCCTTAGTTAAGTCCATTATGTCTCAACTTGCAGTTTTTCTTGCTATCTGTTCGTGGACATGCATATACTAAATTAGATGTATATTTGTTATTTATTGTATATGAGGACTTAGTATTACTTCGATAGCACATTCTTCTGTGAAATATTGGTGTGTTTACTGCTTTTTTTTACTGTCATCGTTATAAGCTGGCATATTTGGTTGGCTGTTGTACAGTGTGTATATGGCTTTAGCTGTAGCAGAGCCAAATTTAAACAATGATTTACAAACTTGATGCTATGTAGCACCAAGGAGGTTAACCCCCTTAGTAGCACTAGTCCTGAAGATACAAAAATGTAGGTAGATGTTAAGCTGTTTTATCTATCCTGACAGATGTTTTGTTGTTTTTTTGGTACATTTCACTGTGTTGTACATTGTACATGCATGTCATTTAAATCATTGTCAGTTTATGATTTTTATATGTTTAGAAGCCTTTGCTGTCAGTCGGACATGAAAATGTATATATACTAGTGTTAATGTAATCGTCAGAAGATACTTCATGTGTATTATACAGTCTCTTGTGTATTGGATATCTGTACCTGATGATTGCTTATTATATATATGATAAAATTAAAGCATTGAAAGTATATAGAGAAAGTTAGGCCACACTGACTTGGTGATATGGATGACCTCGGCGTGCATCAAGTATTGTCTGTTTCCACCAAAAAATTGTGACTGTACTATAAATGATGCTAAGAAGCTGCAAAATGAGAAAATATTGTGTAATACTATATTGCACCCCCCACAAAATTGATACTAAGGTCAAGCAATGCCTCTTTTCCTATTCTACCATGTAATGATTTTGTGGTAAACTTACTCCTTACACAAGCTGTATTTCAAGCCCTGAGGCCACACCATTTTCATTTCTTGGTTAACGGAATTTAAAAAAATGCTATATAGCTAGATTGGAAAATCAACATGAAAACAGAATCTCAGAGGAAAGTTTGTACTTTGGTGCACACAATTTCAGGGAGTGAACAGGGTCAGGTGCAAGTTTTCACCCCAGCCTTCTGTTTTCATGATTTTTTTTGCTAAAATTAAAAAAAAATCCATTAACCAAGAAATTAAATTGGTGTGGTCTGAGTGACGTTTTCCAAAGAGAAGATGTCAAAGAACAAATATAAAGAATTTATTGTTTGGCATACCATGTTCAGTAGGTTCAGTCATTTATGAAACCATTTAGATTTCATCATAAAGGCCACCTTTTTTTGCCCACCTTTCTTCCCTGCATGCTGGCATCAATTTTACATTACCCAGAGGATGTCATCCATATAATCAAATCAGCATGGCCTAACTAATGTAGCTAGATGGTCAAATGTATGGATGGATGGATGGTTATCTAATGTTATAATTGTTAGTAGATATGAAGTAATTTACCAATGTAGGACATGTACAGCATTTAGGGCAAGTTAGACAAAAACCTTTACATGTAGTTTGGCTTCTTGTCATTGCATTATATACTTCAGCTATATCAGAGGGTAAGAAATCAGACCCATGTAATCATAGCCAGTCTTCCAGGCTCAGTCTTCTCTGTATTTGCCCTGAGTGCTGTGTGTTAATCTGAGGGCTGTATCTGTATGTACATATATATCTACCTCCTTCCCTTTATCTCACTCTCCATCCCTCTCTGTGACTCTGCAACAGTAAAATAAAGCCAAGACTTTAAAAAAATTCAATGTTGTGAGCACATTTTCCTTAACTATCAACAATTATGAGCAGCAAGGTTTTCCAGTCCTTATCGTTTGTCACTGATGAGATGCTGTCTGAAACGTCTGTTTCAAAATTGTATCCAGTTGCTTGAGTAACTATTTTTGGCGTATCTTACAACCTGGATGTCTAACCTTCATCAACGTATGAGCAGCATTATTAGAGATTTGTTGGACATTGATAAAAGCCTAAGATATAGATGCAGTTGCATTACATAATTCATGAATGCTGGAAGAAAAAATAAAAGTTTTGCAACCTCTCAACTTTTGTAAATCTTATGCATGCATGGTGAATGTTCACCATTCACTGACTTACACATGTCTCAAATATATAATTGCGTTCATTTAAGAGTTTTGGCATTTTGATAATAATTATGCAACTTAGGCCCTTATTTGCATGTTTGATATCTGGTCATGTAAATATATGTGTTTAAGTCCTATTTTACAAACGCAGGAATGATGGGATGTATTCTTTTATCAGTACTATTTTGTATAACTTGCATCTACATGTAATTACCTCTGCCTAGAAGGTTATGTTTTCGTCAGTAATCATGTGTCTGTGCACATGATAACTCCAGAAGGCCTGCATGGATTGTCTTTATCGTTGGTATGTAGGTATGTCTTCTTGGGACCTCAAAATTGTTCGATTTTGGGCCCCCTAGCTGCTTGCCGTGGTACTGCAGCGGAACTTTTGGTTTTGATATCTCGTGTTCTGGACATGCTATGGTCATGATTTTATATAGTGGAAGATAGAAGGAGAGTGAGTATATGTCCTGCAAGTTTGGGCCCCCTAACAGCATTTTTGGAACTGCAGTAGCCGACTTTTCATTACATGATTTATGAAGAAATGCTTCAATAGCCTTCTTTGCTAAGATTGCTAAGACTTTCATACTTTCAACTTGTGTTATTTGGGGAGAGAAGATGATCAACTGATATGATTTATGCAAATGAGTACCTTATTTGCACAATCCATGAGAAACATCGATCATATGTCACTCATAGCTCAAAGAGTGTCAAGACCACTGCAGTAGCACAACACGCAGGACTACTCGAAAAGGTTAACATTCCTTTTGGCAAAGGTATGAGGTCATGGAACTCTAGTTGTATATGTCTATGTTCAAAGCCCCGGTTACACATAGCCGACATCAACTTTGTCCTGACGTCTAAAGGTGTACTGTAGATTACTTCATATTCGTGGAGACTTAATGACCTTAATTTCGGGATAGGAGAGAACACGACGTTTTCTTGATGTTTTAAGTTCGCGGAGAGCATAAAGAAACAAAACGTATAGAGCCACGCGAAACTATCCACTGCGAGAGTGCGGAAATAGACGCCGTGTGTGGCACATACACGGTCCGGGTTCCACTAGTTTTACACGTCAGTAGATCTTACTACTTAACGTTCTGCCAACATGCCTGGAGGGGGCACGAGAACGGACTAGCTCCTTTATCGCGAGGTCGTTAGGACGATATCGATGACCTCACGTTTTAACCTGAACAGATGCCTGAGGCTGTACATGCCCATTGGAAGTGCATTGTGTGCTGGGGAATGTCGGTTTGAAGAGCTTTGGCACCTTGTCTTTCTACTTGTCCTTCCAGTTTAAGTGGGTGCGGATACTACATTGTGAAAATGGCGTCCAATGTGATCAGCGATCTTACCGACGAATTTCTAGTCTGCCGGGTCTGTTTGGAGGACTTCAAGCAGCCTAAGATGCTGCCGTGTCTTCACACCTTCTGCCAGCCATGTTTGGAGAAGCTCCTGGCCACTGAGCCGGTAGGGAGACTGGACTGTCCAACATGCCGACAGGACGTGACCCTCCCCCAGAGTGGCGTCCAGGGACTGAAGTCCAACTTTCTCGTCGGCAAACTGCGCGACATTCTGCAACAACAGCCAAAGGGGAAAACTTCCGAGGCGCGGGAGGATGGAGTCCCTTGTACGGTCTGTGAGGTCGGGAACTCGGCTCAGTTTTACTGTGTGACGACATGCACCGTAGGTTCAAAGCGACTAGAACCCACAAAGTTGTCACAATTCAAGACCTGCAATTCGATCAAGCTGCTACTGACGAGGTGAGAACATCTTTGTGCTCACCTCAAATCGCGCAGGTACAAGCGAACGTGGTGTTGGGGAATGGAGGCGCAAGGCTACAACTCGTCAGAACTGCTGGAGAGGGAGGCAGTGGAGATGGACAGTTCAGCGCTCCGACATCGCTTGCTGTCACATCGGATGGAGACATTGTGGTGAGTGATCGCTTTAACTCACGCCTGCAATTTCTGGGCAAAGATGGGTCGTTCAAGAGGAAGGTCGATCTGGGGTTTTGGCCATGGTGTGTGGCGGCGCTGACAAACGGCGAGCTGTTGGTGACAGGTGACGGACACAGGATTCACGTACTGGACAAACAGGGGAGGGAGTCACGTGCCATTCATGTGACAGGGGCTGCAGAGACATGTAAAACTACACAAGGCGTCGCTGCCGACGGTTTGGGGCGCATCATCGTCACTATCGGGCACCAGGTTTTATCCTCAGTCCTGCCAGCTGTCACGTCATGCTGAAGTTCGGGGACAGAGGTCAAGGTCAGCAGCAGTTGTGTTCCAACCTCTATGTGACCGTCAACAGCAGCCAACAAATCATCGTCAGTGACTGGGACAACCACAAGATAAAGATATTTGACCCCGCCGGTCGTCATCTCTTCACATGCGGCTCATTCGGCTCGGGGCCCGGTCGGCTGTACGGTCCCCGCTGTGTCATCACGGACAGCGAGGACAACATCATCGTGGCTGACAATGTCAACCATCGTGTTTCCCTGTTCAGTCGGGACGGCACTTTTATCAGACACGTGCTGACACGGGAGGAACACGGGCTGTACTATCCTATGGGACTGACGATGACTCACGACGGACATCTGGTCGTTTCAGAATGTTTTTCCAAGTCTATCAACTTTTTCCACGTGGCATAACAGGTTTTTTCTGGCAACTTCCCAAGTTAGTTGCTGTCGGTGTACGCCGTTCAAGTTCCTATTATTGTATCTTCAATTGCTTTCAAGTATGTTTGCAGATTTAAGTATTTTGTATTTTGGCTATACACCTTAACTAAACGTTGATAAGGTTAAGAAATATTTAAAAGATGCTGGTCAATAAAGGGTTGTTTGAAGCACTTTAGAAGTGTTCTTTCATATATTGTGGCGTTATGGTATATGTATTTGTCCTACATTTATTTGCTACCAGATATCTAGACCATAGCATGTCTAGGACAAAAGTTACTTTGAAAACACTGATATAATGATACAATTTCCTCATTAAGTCTGTAAATGTAGTCCTGTTTTGCATGATTTACATATCATTGTGTACATCGATGTCTAAGCTATTTATACTGTAAAAGTCCGTGATTCCTCCCATCCTTTCTCCAACTATCCTTTTTTTTAACAAAAAGACCTCTGCAGTTCTGGAGTAAGCTGCTAGATGGTCCGAACGTATGTCACTTCTCTCAGAGCACAATACCAGTGTCCACCAGCAAAAATTAAAGACCTCAACTTGTCCAGAACACGAGATATCAAAACCAGAAGTTCCGCTACAGTGTCATAACCAGCCGTAGATACAAAGGTCAGTCCTCAGCAAATATTTTCCCATGTCCTGGTGGTTCGCGGAGATAGCTAGGGTGCACAAGAACGAACCCGCACACCTCTCTCACCGACTGATGTTTAAATGCTCGCAGAACGTAAGAACTGGAAATGGTTTGAAAAGTCAGGACATTGATAGAACTATACTTTAATTTTGCGGTAGGGAGAAAATGTGGTCGTTTTGAGTTCGCGTCTGAAGCAGTAGTGCTACAGTCACACAATGGAACGGCTTACGACCTACAGTCCCATGGCCGCACATGGGTTTGCCCTTAGTAACAGCCTCCGGCTAGTTGGGCTAGAGTTCCACGTCCTTCATACCTTCGCCAAATGGTTTTGACCTTCATGACTGACGCATTAGGAGTGCTTTTCATTGATTATGCAAATAAGGTCCTCATTTGCATGATTGAAACATATCAGTTGATCCTCTTATCCACCAAAATAACATAAGTTGTCCAAAGTATGGCAGGCAATTCAAGCATTTTATCATCAATTTTGCAAATGAGCTCATCATTAGCATAATTTGAATTCAACGATGTTCGCATTCACATAACTTCCAGATGCAAGAAGTATGAAATTGCTGCCTTCTGCCAGTATGGAATAATAGTAGTTTCTTATTAATCATGAAAATTAGGTTTTCATTTTCATATTTTCTATCAACATCCCTCTCTTCCTTAGTTACAAATGCCAAGTGAGTAATTAGTACTATCATGAAATGCACCGGGTTTATAAAATGAGAATCTCATTTGCATAATTACCATTTGATTATACCAAGCATCACTTAAGCTATCTACATACCACAAATCATGATGATTTGTCAACCTCATCTTAGGTTATAGTATTTTATTACTATTATAGATTATGCAAATGACCATGACATGTCCAGAACACAAGAAATCAAAACAAGAAGTTCCACTGCAGTACCGTCAATGAATAAGCCGCTTTGGGCCCAAAATCTAATAATTTCCAGGTCTAATCAATATACCAAATATCAAGGCAATCCACCATCTTCTTGAGTTGTGCTGTTCATCCACACACAAACACATACATATACATGTACATAGACACACATATTCACATACACACAAAAATATAACCTTCTTGGCGAATGTAATTATGAACGAAAATTGGTTGAGTTTCTTAAAAGAGATATCGTGTTTTTTCAATATCTGTTGAGTTGTGTAACTGTGTTAGAAAAAGAGTGTTTTCCACGCCTACCAGTTTCCATTGTCCTAGAAAAGGAGAGGACAATTAGAAAAGGGCGTTATAACCATGTGTACTGTCAATGTAGGCTTCCAGATATATGAAGTAACTTGCACTTGTATCAATGCACTCAGCAGATTGAGGGATCATACATTTTGTACCAACCCTTGAAATATGGCATACTGACAAAATAGCTAACGGGGGGTGCCCAAACATATGACGTCTTTTTTACGCGCTTGAACTCACGGCGCTCCATTGCTGGTTGCCAGAGAATGGTCATGCTTCAATGAATGATTTTTGAACACATTCATCTAAAGACCATACTTGGTCAAGAAATTTAGTCATACTGTTCATGGGCCCTCCACGCTCCGCGTTAAATGCGGAAGACGATGTGAGACATTTTCACGAATGTACCTTCTGATTTAGTGCTACGCCAGATAGTGCGCCTGACTTATTACGCTTTGGTAATTTTGCTCTCTTCGGAAGTTGGTGATGAAGTGAGGGAAATGTAAATAAGGATTGAAGTCTGCTATATTATGGCTTTCTTTTGACCGGAAAATTTTGACTGTGTGCACTTCTCACGTCATGTGAGAAGGGCTATATCTAGCGCATCCCAGCTCATGTTTTGACGGGAAATAGGCTACTACGCACTTTGCGCGCGGCCCGACGTACGTCTTGCATGCGACCCGACTTACAAAATCATTACGAAAAAACAACACCGCTTACATCAACAATACTCCGCCTACTTATTGGGAAATATCTTCGCCATCTCTGTATTCAGTTTCCTTTTCATAGACGGTACCAATCACATGTTAGAGCGTTACAAAGCCGTGCGTTGAATCGCCGTCCGCCACCATCGCGGCCCAAAAAAATGGCGGGAAAACAACGTCGCCAGACGGCAGCGATGTTAACGTTGTTTTCTTTGATCGGTTTTCTTCTCAACAAACACTTAAAGACCCATTTTTTTTGTGTTTCATGAAGTTACATTTCTTATGTGTATGATAGTTGTATATCTGCTTGGCACAGGTCGTATATTTAGGTGCCGGGCCTTCTAGCTATGCAGTGACCCTCTACTCAGCGTTGCCATCATTATTGTCAATATACTATTCTTGACAAAACAAGAAATGAATATGTATACATATGTTTTGAATGCAAATAACAATTATGTGCATGAACTTGGTTTATTTACCTTCCTTATGAGCATAGTCAGTGGACACAAACACGGCGTACTTATGCATAATAAGATCACTAAAAAAATCCGTCACATGTTAGGGCGCGTCATAAGTTAGGGCAACCCCCGTTATAGTTCATAGACAAGGACTTAAAAATAATACCCTTGGTCCATCGAACGCTTCAGCGGATGACTCGTGGCATTCCAGAATACCGTACCATCGTTTTATCGAACAACCGTCTCCATGGCGACACTTCCATTGTTTAGACGTAGTGTGTTGTAGAACAGGTCATCCATCCTGACTGTTACAGTGTTGCCCCCAAAACAATCTGCGCAGTCAGTCAGTAAAAGAAGAGGTGTGATCTTGTTTTGGGAGAGCTTGACTTTCAGCCATACGCTGGATTCCAAATCTGCGACAACTTAGCATCACCATGTCAGACATCGGGGATACAGTTCTGTTCTATATCAGTGATGAGGATCACTACAGTCCAAAGGCAGAAGCACAAGGTGAGATAAATACTAGTAGTAGATAAGAAGTTTTCACTTCAGTTTAGATAGATAGTTCATGCCATTGGACAGTTACTCTCGCCTTGACTCGCGACCACTGAGAGATCTCCTTTTTGGGTGAACTTAATTCGTGTAATATATCATTTCAAGGGGAGGGGACTTAAGAAACATAAAGACTGCCAAATTCATCGTTAGAGGATTAGTTCATCACATAGCCAGGATTGTGGAGGGGGTGAGGTTCGGATTGGATAGTTTGTTATGTTCATGTTGATCAAAGCAGCGCATTGTCAAAGTACACAATCGAAATTCGAAAAACAACGACACAACTGTACCAGTATTTGAAAGAGAGAACACACTTGTACACCATCATATATATATATAGGATTTTATCTGTCTCTAGTAATCAAATGTATCCTATTCATTCTGCTTTGTGTTTGTCGTAGATTCTGATAATGAAGACAGTGGGACCCAGACGTTGTACAGGGTGAACGACATATAGAAGAAGGGTTGCGGCAGTTCGAGAGAGAACGCCATGGTGAGGTTACAGACCAACCAAAGTTTCCAACCAAAGGTGTGGAACCGATCTCCATCCCAGAAATGGTGACAAAAGATGCACTTGTCGACGAGAAGTTAGAAGCGCCGCCTAACGACACAGATCGTCTGTACACCGTCGAAGACATCCTAGAGGCTCTGGAGACTGAAGACGGACACTTGTCATTGAAAGAAAAACAAGAGAAGAAGATCAGTCTTAGAAGGGAGGAGTCTAAGAAAACCGTCAAGGCGATGAGAGACGGGTGCAGGAAACGCATGAAGGAAGAGGAGCGTCGCATTCGGAAGCAGACGTGGAGGAAATATAGTCTAGATTCCCTGAATAGCGGCAAGATGTCCGCTGCACTTTCAGGAGAGAAACAAGGACTTGTGGACAAGCAAGGCGACAAGGAGAAGTTATCTGACAGGCTTCCACAGCTCGACAGAGATAAGCAGGAACAGATGACTGAGTCTGACGACAAGAAGGTTAACCCCGTATCGGATGCTGAAAAGAAGATGGTTAACAAAGCAGCAGCATCACCAGTTCATGATAATATGGGTGACGTGTCGGAGTCTCTGATCAACGCAACGCACTCTATCGTGGACGACAGACGCAGATATGTACGACAAGCTCACAGCGAGTACCCAGAGAAGAAAGGTAAACATGAACATGGCAATGGCATCAGACCATCGACGCCACTTTGCAAGCTCGCGGGCACATCATCGGAAAGTTCCGATGTTAGATTGACCACAGATGGAGTACCCTCCAACGACGGAAGAGTGATGGATTCAGACTCACAAGATCGTTTGAGCTCGGAAGATAGTGACAAATCTGGACATGAGCAAAACATTGGCAAAGCAAACTCGAATGCTAGAAGCAAGGTTCGACGGCTTTTCGACGGTTTTAGAAGGGTTTGCAGGCTGCTTTTCTGTATCGCTGACACTAGCGGTTCAGAGGAATGATATTTCTTCGTGACAATCTTTAATCCATCAACAATGTTGAATTGAATGTGTAGTGAAGTTATGGTTGAGAAAGTTGAATTCAATTTGCACAGAATTAAAAGTTAACAAAGTTAAATTGAATGTGTACTGGGTTAAAAGTTTAGAAAATTGTATTCAATGGGCACTAAGTTAAAAGTATCTCTGCATGATCCCGACAAGCCATTAAAGCTCTGCGAGGTTTCCAGGATCGCACGTCGTTTGATGATTCACAAATGTGATGATGAATTAATGTATTTGCCATTCATGTCGACAAATACTGTCAGTATCTAACCCAAGATGGTTTGTTTTTGAATAAAATGTGTTTTCTTCAGATGGTGCGTGGAGTCTTTCCATTGTGTCTAGACCGGCACTCAATTTAACTGTGAATATTACAAAAATATACCAATCCTTTTCCTCTCAATGTCTCAGTTCATATGTCTTGAAGCGCCATTGTGAAAAGCACTGCCCACATGTTGACCCAAAAATCCCAGCTTGTCAGTCTGTCCATATGGTGTCCTCGTATATAGGTGTTCGTATATTCATCACGATCCATTTGATTTCTCTCGAGTCATGCCACCAACAAACAAACCGGCAAACACAAAATGTCCACTGCAGCACCAAAGGAACCTTTCAGAAAACCCATCTTCGAACTTGACCTTCGTCTCCCCAACAGAAACGTACCTGCCAAAAATCACTAACATCCGTCCATGGCATCAAGAGTTATATCGCCAACACCATCACTCCACAAATCCCGACCAAAAATAACCCTTCTGCTTACGGCGAAGGAAATAAAATGGAATGGCCTTTCGCGGTGGTTTTAAAGTTTACGGCAATAAGCTCACCGCGAAAACCACGAACATAAAACCACCGCGAACATTTCTGCATTTACAGCATTAATTGCACAGCCATGTTCATTACATGTTATGGTATTGATCATTTGGTGGCAAAAAAAGCTTTTGATGTAAGGGAGACGTGGTGTAGCATTGAGCCCCATAGCAGCTTGCTATGGAACTTCAAGGGCGTTTTTGTTAAATATTGCAAGGAAGATGAATAAACAAAGGAAAGAAGAATTTTCATGACAGGAATTGTATCATTTCAATGTTTTTCATAATAGGACTTTAGTACATGTAATACATGTAATGTATGGTAGGTGGAACTTTATCAGAAGCTAATCATGCAGATAAGAGCCTAATTTGCATACTCTATGTGAAAATGCCATAATTCGTTATTGATAAATGGCGGCAGTTACATACTTATAAGATTTGCAAGTTAGTATATCATTATGCATAGATCATGTAAATGTGTAATTCATTTGCATAATTCATGATAAGACGAAAACGCGGAATTTCGCAAAAGGAAATGACAGCATTCAATATACGCAATATATGTAATATTGGTAGAGAAGATCATAATTTAGAATAGATCATGCTAATAACAATTTATTTTCATAATAAATTTGACGAGATGAAACGATAAATCCACAAAGGCTCTATAGATATTTCATGGAGGCATGAGGTTTTCTTGTTCTTACGAATAGTTCTCTGTTATCTCTCTGCCTTTTTCGTGAACTTTAGTAGTCTAAGTTTGTCCTCCAGCGGATAGTCCCACTCTATACTGGCCAGTAGCTGTTTGCACGCCGGGATCTCTGCTATCACGATGTCTTCCCGCTCCAGCCCGACCTGCTCGGAGTGCCGGTCTACCTGTCCATCTAACCAGCCTCCTCTAGTGTCGTATGCCAACAGAAAAGTGGAACAGTCCTGAAAAAAATTAAACTTGAACGTAAATTCGTATGAATGTTCATATGTGACGGTTATCGACGTAGTAAACATATTTACACGCTATTTCCGTATACAAATTAAATCGCTTACCAGCCAGCTTTCGATCAGTTCTCTGGTCCTCAAAGTAAAAAGACCCGTTCAGGTCACGTGACATACCGTCATTTCAGCTTGAAAATGATCGGAGGAATTTTCGAAAGCTTGTTGGTAAGCGCTTTACTTTCTGTATGGAAATAGCGTGCAAGATTGTTTACTTTGTACATGGATGTTTGAATCTATCAATAACAAAAACCTTGGCAGATACTCTTAAAGACGTCGTTATAAAAAGCAGGATCAAACGTGGAAAATAAGTTGTTGCTGACGCCTCGTCAGTGATTGGTCAACGTCATTCCAGCATGATTGACATCCTATAGTTCAGTAAATATATATTTTTGCTGTGCTGGAACTTAGTATAGCTGTTTAAACCACGGTGACTTGATACTGGATGGCGTCCTCCTGACATTATCTTAGTTTAGAATATCCCCCATTTTCGCCCATGTTTCCTTTAAATGGTAATAATGCATTTACATTGATCAAATGGTATAACTTCTTTTTGTTTTTGAATTGCCCAAAATCATTGCGGCAACTTTGTAAAGTTTCGCCAATATTCCCTTACGGTCAAACTGACGTGCGAAACTCGAGTGAAATACATGACCTTTACAAAGTGGCCGCGCCTGGAATGTTACATTGTCAGTTTAGACTCTAAATCAGGTACATGGTAACTACTGGAAATCGCAGTGTTGTCATTGACTTCAAAAAGCCAACCAAATGTAATGTTAGAATTGATTATTCAAAAAGAGATTTGCAGTTATTGCGCCTATTTGCCAATCAAAATTCGCCATATTTTGCGGCACATTTGCGCCGGATTTCTACGGTTTACCCGAGTGCCTCGCAAACTGGCACAGTCGAGTGAGATATCCACTTTACTATTACAAATGAAAGGGCCAGCTTCGTGGTACTCACATTCAGTGCGAGAAGAGCCTGAACAGTTCGGAACAGCCTAGGGATGGCGTCTTCATTATACACGATGTCCGAGCCAAGGATGAGGTCAAACTGTCCGTGCTGCTTCCGGAACTCCTCAACGTTCTCACCCCAGGTCAGGTGCGCACAGCGTGGGCTGTCTGCGAAGGGTGGGCATCAGTAAACAAGCTGCCATGAGGAACAGTCCTGAGCTCAAGACATTCAAGTGCTAATTTCACAATGACGTTGTGAAAGTGTAAATTCACTGCATTGCCTTGAAATTGTCCTGCTATGTGTATGTACAAGAGGTTTGAAGTCAGATATTTTTTGAAAGATCATCGATGATATTTTCGGGGCATCATGTGCCCTAAAGAGGGTATCTCACTGGCCTGCGCCAGATTACGCCAAGTGGCGAATGGTGTTCTCAAAGTATGTGGAAAGGCAGTCGCATTCCGGCACAATCTGCGCCAATTTGTCGCCTGAAATTGCGAATTTTGAAAATTGGCAAGATGGCGCAAATAGGCGTAAAAGGGCGCAAATCTTCGCAATCTCTTTTGATCAATTATAATAATTGCACGGTTAATTCCATGAAAATACTAGGGTTTACAATGAAGTTGCCTTGTACCTGATTTAAGGCAGAAACGGTGAAAGTGACATTCCGGGAGCGGTCATTTTGTTTGAAGAGGTCACATAGTTTACCCAAGGAGTGGTTTACCTTGCGTCGCACGTCAGTATAATCGCCAGGGAAATTTGACGAAAAGTTGCAAAGTTGGCGCAATTTTCTAGCGCAATTGTGGCGCAGTCCTGTGAGACACCCACTTAACAATCCTGACCTGATTGGGATGGAAAGTTGGCAGCAATGTTCATCCGTGTGATCTGCAACACTCTCTCCTCGTGATCAGTCAGAATGACCTTCCCTCTGGTGTCAGCAGCTAACTGAGCCGCCGTCAAACCCACCAGACCGGGTCCTGAGCCCAGCTCAAGAACGCCACTAGCGGATTTTACTGTCTTTGCAATCAAAGTTAGGTACAGAGCCAGGACCTGTAAGGGGAGAAGGGGTGTTAAAGATAATAGAGCTATCGGTTGTTTGAATAGCCAGCTTGAATCAATAGTCATTGACGTCATCTTGGTGTCCTTAATTTGCATGTCAATTGATCATTACTCTGCGTTTTTGTGTTCATTACTATGATAGCTTTACATGTATTTTTCTGTTATTCTCGACTCTATACAATAGACGTTTTGAGAGAGTGACAGAAAACGCTATCTCCAAGCAGATCTACATGGTGCACCGAAAATCGTATATGCTTGCCAGATTAGCTCCAGTCAGCCATAAGCTCCAGCTGACTGGAGCTTTAATATCTGGCTGACTGGAGCTAATCTGGCAAGCATATCCGATTTTTGGCACCGTGTAGATATGCTTGGAGATTAAGAAAACGCATGGACTATACACGATTCACTGAAATGCAAGTTACTGCATCCACGTCCATGTTGGTGTCCATATGACGTCACGTGAAAACATTGCAACCTGGGCCTATAGGGTCATGTACAATAACCAAAATATTGTAAGCACTGCACCATTGGCTTCAGCGTTCCAGTTGAAACATATAATTAATATTCCTTGAAAAAGAATCATGGTGACATCCATTCCGGCATCTTTCCCTATATTTCAAATTTCATACATTCGTATCCGTATGACCTTGAAGCTACTGTTCAAACGCTACATCTCACCAAGGACTCACTGGGCTACACCTAATTGCGCCGAATTGCGAAAGCCATTCACAAACTGACAAAGTGAGGCCAAGTTGTCGCCTGAAATTGGCAAAATGGCGCAATCTCATTTTGGTGAATTTGATCATGGTACATATATTAGTTTTTAATTCAGTGGCAACACTGCGATAAAGTTATCTTGTATTTGATTTGGAGCAGAAACTGAGAATGTGACATTACAGGCGTAGCGGAAAGTTTGTTCCACTCAGGGATTGTCAGTCTGACCGCAAGGGAAAATTGAGTGAGATAGATAGCCGCATAATATTTCAAATTTCATACATACGCTACGTAGTCCTAGATCCTAACACACCGGATTACTTACTTTAGCAGATGGCCATAGACTCTGTCCGGTTAGAAAGGTGCCAGAGAATCCACCTGTGTTTCAATGGGAACAATTATGATTTGAAAGGTTTACTTTTCTCGCGAGTTTGTAACAATTACAGATATACCATGGGAGCCCAGACTAGGACCGGGCCGCTTGCGACTCCCTTCGGCGGCTCAAGACAGTCAGCCCGCCCGATCTTAATCAACGCTCCGGGGAGTTGTAGCCCGGGGAGTAGACCGCGCTCCTTTCGCCAGTCAACTCTCCGGCTAGAAATCTCCATGTGCGCTAATTTAATACGGTATCGGTGGGCTTGGAGCTCTTGGCCGCCGAAAGAACTGGCTAGAAGGAACCGACTAGAAGGCTAGAAGGAACCGGCTAGAAAGAACCGGCTAATTATATATATTATATAAAAGGCCGTGCCTTAGGTAATCACAGGGTATAATAGATCTCTGCTATTTGCGATCAATTTAGGACCTTACTGCAAAATACAATATTCCAATCGTGATGATATGGTAGATATACACATACACAGTACACTTACTATCGAACTTGGGTGCTTTATATATATGTAGATCCTTTCCGGCCACGTGGAACGTTTCTTTCGTCAGTTCCGGGCTGCTCGTCGAGTAGAAACAAAAACAAGGTACAGCAAGATTCATGTAACATTAGGTAGTATTGAGCTTGCAAGGATATCATATTGTTAATCCCAGCACAAAACGTTCGGAAACTTGGATGTGTTATTATGTTACATATTGTACAGACTTTTAGACTGACTCAGACAGTGTTGCGGAAAATCATCTACCATTACAAAGCTTGTCTATTACCAGCAGTTATCATTAATTGTTTATTACTTCGGAAAAAGAGATCGAACCCAATAAGTTAGAATTTAGTGTCAGTAGTTAAACTAGAGTTGTGGAATACTATATTGTTCACTATCTGCCCGTTCTTTTTATTTTATCAAGTGTATTTGTAATTAGCCTACGGGCAAGAAATTGCAATAAAAATGTGTAATTACACTTTGAGATGAGACCAAATCTATCATAATCCTACATTCATAGGTCGAACATCAGAGCTGACTATGCGAGTGGGTCACAAAACAAACATGTCAACATGTCCTGCGTAAATGCGTATACTGTGTTAGTGTTAAATAATGGGAATCTTATCCTTGTGACATGTGTAAGTTAGAGAAGATTATCACTCACATTTTCTAACTGGGAATATGATTTTCATAATCAATCAGAAAATGTTCAGATAGCATTCTTATAAAGGATAGGACGTTAAAACTTACAATGTGTACTTTGGGTAGTTTCTCTGATTGTATTTGTCTTTCCGACCTATTTTTGTATGCATATCCCAAAAAATACATATATGAATTGTGATTATATTTGATATTTGTGTAGGTCTACATGTAAGTTACATGTTGTATTACAATGCAATACCACTCAACCAACTCAGAACATTTGAAGGAGGTCTGATATTTCTAAATCTAGTTTCTGGCGCTTAGTTAACGGTACCTTCCATGTTGCTCCCAGTTGGAATCATCTTCGTCCATGTCTCTGTTCTGTTCCTGGACCACAAGTGAATTCACTAGGACATTTTCTGTTAGACTTACCACCAGAGCGGGCTATATCTGTAGGCCACCGTAGATGTGGTGACTATAACAAAGACAGCGTCCTGACGGTTGATACTGGCAGAGTTCTAAAAGGATTATGCCAACGTGAAATGCCCGCTACACTAAGGATATCGACGGACTACACTGACTACGTGATGTTTTTGACACAGAAAGCTGTTCCACATACGGTTGGTTGTATACGTGACCGAGTAACGCGTCCGGTCAGAGGCGGTCGGCTATTTTCAGAACTGGGCGCGGAAATATATAGCACCAGCATTCTCATGATTCCCGTGATGCCTTGTCCAGGGTTACCCATCTCATGGTACTGTGTTGTAACGTTAGCCTCCTTTAGGAGAAGGGCTGATTTTGGGGGCTATGTGCTATATGTACCTCCATGAAAAATTGAGGTTTTTGTTGCCCCCTCGACTACTAGCTATGGGCGTGACTGAGTTAGTGAATGAGTGTGCTGTTTTGTGTTTGTCCGTTTGTGTTTCTAGATATTTGTGATCAGCATAACTTAGGCAGGTATGTATGGATTGTGATGATATTTGATATGCGAGCATGCCGTAGGTCAAGATCGTTTTTGGGCCTCCTGGTGACATTCCTTGGTACTGCAGTAGAACGGGTTTGTATCTTTTATCATGGACATGCTGTGGTGTTGATGGTTTAAGTGGCAGATAGATTATTTATGCCAGAAAGAAGTGATGGATGTATTGTCCCCCTAGCAGCCTACTCTGGAAAAACAGGAGCATTTTGTTCATTCTTTCAAAGAGGATAACTGAACATAATATTCAGCATATCAGGTACACAGCTACATACAAAGTATCCGAATGAGGACTTTATTAGTACAATCAACGAGGAAATTCTATAAGTCCAGTTATTTTCTAAATAATAGGACTTCATTACGTCTAACATATGTAATTTAGGGCAGGTGAAACATTCCCAGACACCGATTTTGCAAGTACGGACCTAATTTGAAAAATTAAGGCAACAGTGCTAGTATTCATTTAATTGGGCAATAATAGCTTTCAAAACGCACCTACGAGCACACAGTGATGAAAATTGATGTCGACGCTTTCTTGATTTTGTATACAAGTATATGTTGAGAGACCACAGATATCAATTGTATATGGTCACTTACTAACAACTAAACAACTAAATCATGATGGTTTATATTTTGTATTCTTAATGTTATGCTTAGTACATGAAAATGTTAGTGGAAAAGGAGAAACAGTTAAGATCCATGTGGGAGGAGACCAGTCTTTGTGAGTGTGCTCTTTATGTTTTCATGAATATAAGAATATAATCCTTTAGAAAATATCAACAGGATCATTTCTATGACTTTATTTATTGCACTGCGTGGGTAGTTCTTGAGGTCCCCAAACAACATGGCAATCTTGGGCCATCTGGTAGTATATCCAGGCACTGCAGCATTACCGGCAGATATCCCATTCCTAAAAGTAGAGTGGCATAGTCCAACGACAGCTTGTCTGTCCGGCGAAGTCAATTTGGGACACCCGGGTGGCTTGGGACTTCAAGTTGAGCTTCAACTGCTATAGTGCATTATAAGAAGGCTAGGGATATATATGGCAATAAGAACTTCACAAGTCATTTCTATCAACGAAGAAATTAAAGTTTGCCTGTTTTTCCGCTACAATTGATCCCAAAAAAAAAAGTCAGCATTCACGTATATGAAGCTATATGCCCCGCCTATCGTTTTCCATATATAGTAAGAAAGACTTCAAAGCCTGGGAAGACTCGAAAGCCCATGCCATCGGGTGTTTATTCCCTCCCTTTTCGGTCAGTTTGCTCATACATGTCATCAAAGATGTAAAATAACAGTCTTAGAAACTGGGAAAATCGCGAATTGCAGAACCACCAACAGGTGAATTGGTGAGTCTAAAAAGTGCGGTGTTCAGCACCAAGGACAGATATGTATTCAACACCAAAGAAAAGTCCCGCTGTGTATACCATAAAGCCACCATGTTCATGGATCATAAACGTCCCCTAGCAATCCTCACTAGAACTGCACTCATCTGGTCAAGAGACAAGGTAATCGTCTCCAAGCAAAGATGCCCCATTCTCATGGATCAAAAGCGTCCCCTGGCAATACCTACTAGAACTGCCATCAGTTTCCTGTTAAGAACCATTTTGCTGTATGTTTGTGTGCTTTAAACCTACATTAGGTCATGTTGATTTGATTATATGGATAACATCTGCGCGTGCATCGATTTTCGTCCGTTTCCAACTACTGTAAATCGTACAAAGCACCTGCAAAATAGCATATGAATATATCCTGTGAATTGCAAAAAGACGTGTAGGAAACGGATAGCAATGTCGAGGTATGCCAAAGGAAACCCCAAAGTCAAAGAAGAAAATGTGAAAGAAAAAAGAAGACTCTATTACTCGGCAGACCATACTCTGCGTGTTAAGTCATTTGTTCAACCTTCCTGACCACTTAGATTTCATAATGAAGGCAATTTTTTTTCCAAACTTCTTTTTATTCACACGCTCGCATGAGTTTTTGGGTTCCCAGAGGATGTCATCCGAATAATCAAATCAACATGGCATTAGGCGCGCATATGGGTGCGCTTACGTGTGAGTGAGTTCGTGTGAGTGAGTATGTGTCAGTGAGTTCGTGTGAGTGAGTTCGTGTGAGTGAGTGCGTGTGAGTGAGTGCGTGTGAGTGAGTGCGTGTGTGAATGAGTTCGCTCGTGTGAGTGCGTGTGAGTGAATGCGTGTGAGTGAGTGTGTGTGTGTGTGTGTGTGAGTGAGTTCGCTCGTGTGAGTGAGTGCGTGTGAGTGAGTGCGTGCGTGTGTATCTGTCTGACCAGGTGGGTTCATGAACTTACCTGTTGTAGTGTTCTACACCAAGGATAGGCGTGTTTGTGTGTGCTGCATCCTCACGGATCAGAAGCGTCATATAGCAATCCTTACTTCACTTGATATATTTCTATCTTATGCTATGTTATATCTTAGCATTCTGATCTTTAAAAAAAATTCAAAACCGACTGCAGTGTACCTCTTGTAAAAAGAACGTAACACGACTTAGCACGACCCCTACCAGGTGTAACCGGGCCCCTTGGTTATAGTAACAGAGCATTGTTTGTTTGTTTCGCATAGCCTATAAATCGCATTTAGGCGTAACACACGAGACTTGTACAGTTAGTTCAAGCTGCGTAAGACAGGACTGTTAAGTTTGATCCACTATGAGTGATACCATGGTCACAGCACGTACATTTTAAGATTTATGTATGGATGACATCTGCTCCCATATTGCTTTATATTTTTATTAGTTTTTACTTCATATAGAAAAAAATATATTTGTCGTCTGCAGAAGATGTCATCTATACATTTTTCTTGCCGAGGCCTAAGATAAATCAAACCTAAACAGTAACGGGATCTTGATAAAGGTTAGAATAACGCTTTCTTTGATAACAGCCAAGACTGACCCTGAAGCGTTAATTCATGGTACTAAAGCGCAGACTAGTTATTCGTGGCGGTACTTCAGACTTGGAATTGTCGAAAGTTTCATGGTTGCAGTACTGTCACGGATCGCCAGTCGGCACTTCAGTACCATGTTTAAACGCTTGAGAGGGACGGAACTCTACTCTTTTCAATAAATGCGGTGGATTTTTTTACATTCTCCAAGTGTGGCTCTCTTCAAACACGGGACATCCAAGACGATGACCTTAACAAAAGCTAGGTACTCATTTTCACCTTACTCGAGTGAGGTAATAGGTGTTAAGTGCCTTTCCCAAGCGCACAACATTGAGGCCTGCTATGGATTCGAACCCTGAACTTAAGATTTCAAATCAGCAGTCCTAACCACAAGACCACCTCGCCACTGTATCCCCTGAATTGTTTTATTGTTGCAATGACAAATATCGGAACAATAATTTTCCACCAAGAAAATTAATTTCAATTCCAACCGTGATCACGTCTAAAATTGTGAGCAACATAAGGTATTTTATATGTGCTATATCGGAGCATCCGCTTGGTTGTTGCTGAACCGTTTTTAAAGCAGAAAGCAACACAAATAAGAGATGTTACTTGTAGCATTCAACAAATGCCCTCAATAATGCCTTTTTAAAAGCAATGAATATAGGCTACACAGCGAATAAAGTTTACTTACATTTATATACCTCTACTATTGGGCCTATAGATATGTGGATATATATAGATAATTCTAATTACCTGACCTTTTCTTCGATTCAATATTAGCCTAGGATTAAGTTTGGGTAGTTAATAGAGATAAAGTATACTACATATACTCATTAAGTACATGCTTACACATTCAGAATCACGTATTGTCAACTTTATGGACACAGAAGTGATTGACTAGATGTTCTTTTACATATTCTTGGTAGGCTCCTTACACTAACTTCTGCCAAGTTGACATTTTGCCGACTACATGCGTCAAAAGCGCCGCTTAGTAGAATTGGTTGGCATTGCAGACAGCTTCTGGGTTCAGGTCCATCTGGATATCCTTGAGAAGATCGACCATGAAGTCGATTACCAATTCAGTGCACTGTGGACGGAGGATATGCAAGTTAGTGTTATGAATGATAAAACTTTTACCAACCAAACAAAAACACCTCAGTAGCCCTTTCTCTTGGTATGTACACTGAGGTTCAGGTAGTATACACGTTCCCTTGTTTACATTTTCCAGATATTGATGTCTTTTCGGAGCAATCTGAAACAGTCAGTAAAAGTAACCACGGCATCTGATACCTCATTGAATGAGTTTTTGTCTTACTTCATTTCTTGCTCAGGTTAATCCCCTGAGCTGCCTTAAAGGCAACCAAAACAATATTAGGGCAAAAAATGGAAATGAAATAAAATGCTGAAATCTTTTTGGAAGTAACATTTGCTAACACTGTTTAGCACATTTGCGCAATAACTTCATACTTTTAGCATTTTAAACCTGCACAAAAACTTGCCGTGGAATGATCCCCTTAGTTTCGCGAGCCTACAAAAGCTCCGGCGACGATTTTCAGTTCTCACATCACAACGACGTCATAGTTTTGCATCATGGACGTCGCTATACATTGTGATAGTGCTGTTTGAATTAATCATGGATAGAAATGTCTAAATAAATTGACTTTAAAAATCCGATTTTCGGGCCCTAATATTGCTTGAGTTTCCTTTAAGTGCCTATGGTTAAAACACTGCAAGAGGCGCCCGGGGAAAACTCTGGACTCGGGTTGATTCTATTTCTTGTCACCTTTCTGGCAGCTATGACCAGAACTTCCTGTAAGTTTCCTAGCATCCGAATGTCAATTGCGAAAGTGCGGACGCACACCGCTGTCACAAACAAACACACCAAAATACGACAAACCGACATTTCCCGTGTTTAGTTACGCTGTTAGCCTTCTCCAAAGATTTTCTAATGAGATTAGAAAGGTTATAATGGCCGAGTAGCGTTGTGCTTCTTCAAAATCCTTAAAAAATTCCTTCTTTTCCTTGAAATCGAGGCCCAATCAGGAGACATTTCGAGTTAAAAGTAACAGGTGGGGTCAAAGATTTCCCATTTTTGTCAACATTCAGTCAGTCAGTTCGCCAGTCTAGTTGGCGTGAGGACAGATGTGAGTGGTTGGATCCTGTGGATGGATACAGGAGAAAACTGGGGTCAAAGGTAGGGGTTGTTTACTAGAGCTAGCTGGAGTTTGCCTGGTCGACCCCTGCTTTCTTTGCATGGTTATTTAGAATACCCGTGTGAATTTCTGGTAGATTCGGGTGAGTATATTCGGGGTCTTGTTTCAGTGCTTCTCATGCTACGGGTTCCAATGAACATATGTACTTCAGGTTTGCTATGTTAGTTTAGCAATTACGGGGTCTTTTTATGAATATGAATTGGTATTGAATTTTCTTTTATTTGGGCTGAATGTGTGATAGTTGTGTGCCGATTTGTTAAACATAGAGAGAACGCTAACAACCCCCCAAAACACCCCTTCCAATGAAATGGTATGGCTACCCTGCGACGTCACAAAATCAAGATGGCGGCCACCACACATGCCAACGGATCCAACAAAGGTTTTGCTACGCAAACCTGTAATAATGTCTGCCTCTGCACGTGAACACTTACCGAGGACTGGAAGGAAGGCAGGGGGATGTAAGTGCAGAAGCCTGCGGTGGCGCTGGCAATAAACTCCTATGGTGAATGAATAATGAATGAAGACCTTTAATATACACGTTTCATCATAGAAATAGTTTATAAATACATGACCTTGCATAACTTGTCCAGTTTCCACAAGAATTATAATCTTAGCGAATTCCACTTCTTATTTCCACTGTTTGTCATAGATTAGATTAGTTCTTTATATTTGTTAGCTATTAGCAATAGTTCAACTGTCATGTGCGTAAGGTGCCGTACATTGTACCAGTTACAATTGCCGTGCTATAAAGTTCTCCTTCTTCTTCTTCTAATAACCAAAATGTAAGAACATATATTTTTCAAAATCAAATGTTTGTCTTAACTCATTACAAATATAGATTTGTCTCTATATTCCATTGATGTATGAAGTAAGGAAACATTGTATCAGTCTATAAAGTGCAGCTCTCTCTTCGTTGTATAATTTACATTCTAATTCAAAATGGCGTTCATATCCTATTCTATTTCGATTAAAATACAATATCTCAAGTTATGTACAAATTCAAAGCCGGTGACGTTTACCTTTATTGTCAATATTTACTTAATCTTTTTGTGCTTTTTTTGTGTGAGATGAGTATACATTAAATGGTTTTTGGTGGTAGAAAAAACATATTGTCGTCTTCCTGAGGAGTGAGGGGAGACAGTGAAAGTGATCTCGAACCAGTTTAGTTTAATGAAGAGCTAGTCTTCCACTGGTCGTGACAGAGAAGACAGACGTTATGTACAGCATTTACAGGTTCATAGTACGCACGGGAGAAATTCCTCTAGCTCTTTTTCACAATCACAATGAAAAGCGGGCCACGGCTTAACGCCCGTTCTAAGGACTGCAACACTTCCCAGTATAGTAGCGTGCATGTCGGGTGAGGGACACAGCCGGGGTTCGAACTCACGGCTTCTTGGTCCAGAGGCACTGGACTACACACGCTACGCAAATGACATCGGGTGTTTATTCCCTCCCTTTTCGGTCAGTTTGCTCATACACGTCATAAAAGGTCTAAAAAGTGTGGTGTTCAGTACCAAGGACAGATATGTATTCAACACCAAGGAGAAGTCCCATTGTGTATACCATAAAGCCGCCATGTTCATGGATCACCTAGCAATCTTCACTAGAACTGTACTCATCTGGTCAAGAGACGAGGTAATCGTCTCCTAGCAAAGATGTCCCATTCTCATGGATCAAAAGCGCCCCCTGGCTACACCTACTAGAACTGTCACCAGTTTCCTCTTAAGAAGGAGACTTAAACGGTTTGCGAATATTTAAAAGAAATCCAACTTACACGGTGATTCTCCAGCACATACTCGGCGAAGGACACGACGGTGAGGCAAATAGCACCGACCTGGTTTCACGAGAAAGTAATGGACAAAAATATTTAACAGCTTCGATAACAAGAAGTGTATCCGAAAAAAAAGAGAAACACGAGGTATTAAACGGTGTTATCACATAGCCAGATGGCGTCGACCAATCAGAAGCCTCCATTGCCCATGTGTTATGGGGCCATAACACAACCGGGCCATAACACACCACTTATGACGTCATAACACAACCGTTCCATTTTGTAGGGGGGTATCTTTTTTATGAATCTTTTTCTTAACATTGTTTTAAAAAACCTTTATCGTCTTAAAATTAACAAAACCGTCTTAAAATACATTACAAAGGAACAACTTTCAATTAAAGTGAAATCTAAATGGAATGACTAAAAACAATATTTTTCACACCCCCGTAAGTGGAACGACAAATTTCGCCTTGGCCCGCCATTGGAACCCGTTCCGATCGTCATGGACGGAGCTGAGTACCACAGTTTTTCGTCGAAGACTAAGCGTTTAACAACCGGGCGTCAGGAATTGTGAAAATTGAACAGAGATCTACAATTATACCGCCCGATATGAAGTCTACCGTACGTGTCCACAACAATAAGACAAGTTACCGGATTGATTTTAGATGTATAGTACTAAATAAAGAATCTATGTATTGTACAGGAATTTGTCTGTCTTATATGGGTCAGTTTGTACACCTCGGGGCGGGTCATTGACCCTTAATTAACGTACGACTGAGTTCTGCTGGGCCTTCTCAGTGCCGACTCCATTGCCTGAAATCCAAACGAAAATAGGCCATCAACCGAAATAGTGGTGTCATTTCACGTGGGTAGATTTAGACTATAGAAAGTTTATTGCAAGTTCTTGCCCTCAGGCTAATTGCAAGTACATGTAACATGAAAGGACGGACAGACAATGGGTAACAATATAAAGCATGTGACTATTCTAGTCTAAATACTGACACTAAATTCTAACTTATTGGGTTCGACTTCTTTTTCCGAGACAGTGGAAGACGAACGATCCCAATTTTTCTGTAATATGTGGTTTTTGTGATGTTAAGAGGAGAGTAGTTTTCTTTTTGTCTGCAAACGTGGATAAGTTAGGATGGAATTTGTTGACCTCTTTAAACAGCTCTTTTCTTTCGCGATCGTAGACGGGGCAATTTCAAATAAGATGTGCGTTCGTCTTCCACCGCGTTTGACATTAGTATTTACAATTTACTTCCTTCACTCCACCCAGATGTAAAAGTCGGTACCTGATGATTCAGGCTGAGGTAAAGGCGGTGGAAGGAGAGGGATGGGCTCCGCCTTCCAATACCTTTTACCTAAAGCACTAATAGCAGTGATATGGAGTTTTAAAACAATCCCATTATAGCAAGACGCCGGGGAGCTCAGCTGAATGAAATACTTACAACGATTATGAGACAAAAGCAACTAATGACACTCAAAACATATACTCCCTATGTAAAAATGTACATTACATTTGGTGAAGCTTTACCTGTGTGATTGCGAAGGTGACACATGTCCTTGGACTGCATCTTGGTGTAAAGGAAGTTGTTCAGGTCCGACATGGCTGTCTTCACCTCCTGATCGCACTATAATATATTGGGTGGAAAAATTAGATTTGGTAAAAAGTCACTACACGGACAAAAACTAAGTGGTCCATAAAAAGCAGTCAAACAACGACAACAGCACCAACAACAACAAGACTGACTTCTTAAGCTACATATTTTAGAACACGTTTAATTGAATGTTAGATACTTGATAACTTTGGAGATTAAAGCATTATCAAAAGCATATAAGCTTCTGATTAGTACTGAATATCATCATATATTTACTACTTAAAATCATGGTATCAAATACAATTATATGCTTACTACATCCAAGCAAAGATCATGCTATTGAATATCATTATGTGCTTACTATAGATCCAGGCTATGCCCATGGTACTGAATATCACCATTTGTTAACGACATCCAGGCTATATCCCTGGGCACATTGAAAGTATAGCAAAACAACAAAACTAACAAAGCCGTGTGCATCCGATACGTCCTTGTCCTTAGAGTAGACGCCGAGGCAGCCTTTCTTCAGGGTAGAGGAGACGAACTCCTGCAGGGAGTCCTTCATGAGGAAGGTACGGACCATCTCCACTGTAGTCGCGCACTGTGGATAAAGGAATGATGTTAGACCAAGAAGCGGTGGTTGTAGGCCGCCTTGTTTAATGTTGTTGATCACCTTGTAGTGCCTAGTACGTAGCACATACATAGGGCAGCAAGTTTCCTTACTGTTTCAGTCGCAGGGTATATTTTTACAGAAAGGGGTTGCTTTCCCTTCCCCTTGAACATACTTGAGGCACCATCTCGAACACGGAACCCCAATTTTACGTCCCTTTCAAAAGACGGGTGCAGCCCAACCAAGATGTACCCGCCGGCCCATGCTGGAACCAGGGTCTCCCAGTTAGCAGCTAATTGGAACCAGGAGCTCAACTGTGAGACTGATACAGTGGCACCCTCGCCTTGTTTGATACTAAAGAGTATTATAACTTTGCCTCTGTGAAAATAAAACCGTCATAAACTGTTTGGACGCCGCATTAGTGCGTTTGAACCCGTCCCAGTCCGTTTGGTCTGTCCGAAACAGCCGCGGACACATCGTGCGCGTCCGGGCCGTCTGAAGCAACCTTCCCTGGCCGCCTAAAACGTCAGAAATGGCGTCTGACAGGGCCATAAAATACGTAGTCACCCAACGCCGGTAGCCGGGTTCCGCATTTCCTCGTTTCCCACGGGGACAATTAAACGAACTTGAACTTGAGATTATTTTTGTTTACTTTGTTAATCAAACAAGTCAAGAACACAAATTCTAGGTCAGACATCCGAATGGTTGTTGAGATATCGCCAACTTTGCACTTTGGCGCCCAACATAAGGGCAGGTACAGAAATGTTGCGATCCAGATATAACGTTATCTTCTCCTGCGCTTCTACCTCAGATTAATGATCGATCGTTATCATGCAATAGCGTGAATACATTTTAGGTGATTTTAGAGCTGTTTGGAAAGATGGGCACAGTTTATGACTACTATGTTTGCATACAGAGTGTACCTTACCTCTTTCTCTTCAGATCCACTAGACGGAGAATACCCACTCACTGAAAAACAAAAATGAAAGGAATGGCAATATCAAGATAGCATACAGGTCCAGGTGCGGGATCACGTGCTCATCACGTGTTCAGAAGTGTGCGCGAGGCTCCTGATGGCGGCTTGTCAAACTACAGTAGAATCCTCTTATTTGCATATCTGATTTGTCAGTGTATTTCATGCAATAATAAGGAGTAGCCCATTAACCCTAGGGGACAAAATGAGCAGCACTGGGGGGGTGGGGGGGTGGGGGTGAGTGGTTACCAGGATGGCACTTGAAGGAAACACACACACTTCAAGCACTCCAAACTTCTTTATTAGGCTGCACCAAGTAATTTTTATGGGTGACGTCCGCGCGCGCATTGATTTTGGTCTGTTCCCAGAAAAAGAAAAAAAAGAATTTCCGCGTCCTGTAACTATGACCAAATCGTAAGATTAACGTAAAACTCGTCACGCGAAATGCATGAATAAACACATGTGCCGTATAACGGTGGTGCACATGTGCACCACGGTCAAAATACCAGTAGAGTACTAGTAAGTAAAATGGCGTGGAATTCCACAGAGCATGAGGGTTCGGACGCTAAATATGTGAGCATAAAAGTGAAAAAGGACGGCAACGTTGTTGTTGATTGGTACGCTCTCGATGTCGGTCAGGGAGAGCTGACGTTCGCGCAACTGTACGAGAGACTTGTAGCGGCGAGTGAGTTTCAGCCGTACAATTTTAAGCAAGTCTTGTCAAGATCAGCTACAGTGCATTTCTTCTGCAATGACGAGAAGATCGGGAGAGGCATTGAAGTTTACTCCGGCCTGCAGGTGGGGCAGGCAACCAAGTAGTTCGGGTGTTTCATCCGCATGGAGGTCGACAATACAGCTGCCCCAACTGAAGCTCCTAGGCCCAAGTCTGTTTTTGAAGTATGAAAAGTTCCGTTCTTTAGTCTGTTTTGGATCAAGTACTATGTGCAAAAAAAAATAATCTGGGAAGGGGGAGTGTAAGATGAATGCATTCATTTATTCTGCATGGATAATGATCATTTATTCGTTTCTGGTTATTTATACTTGTTGGGGAAATATGTGGGTTTTTTTTTATTTCTATCATTTTTGGTCCATATTTGGCTCTTGAATAATTGCTATTATTCATTAAGATTTCTAAAGCATAGGTAGAAATATAGTAATGCATGCGAAGAGTTAATCACCGACTAATTTTGCCTTTTTAATGTATTACTATGTTTCTGCAGGCCTGCAAAATCAATGGGATATGGAAAGAAACAGGACAGGACAACAACTGCTGTTCAACTTCAGCTGATTTATTCAAATTATTGCTGTTTTCATGATGAATAAAAGAATTGTTAGTTGTTACACTGTGTTCTCTCATTCAATTTGTGTCCTAATATGTGTCGTCGACTATTATTTTTCAAATCTAGGCATCTTGTTTTTTTCGGCCCTTCTTGTTTTTTTTTCGCGCTCTCGCATTAGATCTAGGGTCTCCAAAGGACGTCATCCATAAAAATTACTTGGTGCAGCCTTACTCTTGCCATGTGATCATGTGAGATATACGGCGGAGTTATACAAGTTGCTTAGGAGTGATAGGTCATAAGCAAAGTACCTGATGAAACAGCGGTACAAGTGACTTTTTAAAAGTTGTCGTTAAGTGTGCCTGATGAGAAAAGTTATATGTGCATGCTACATGTATTATCGTGCATATTGAGTATGTAACACTACCCAAACACACTACACCAACATACGGTTATCTAACGTGGCCCCTCCCGCACAAGCGCGTCACAACCCGATCATGTTCCGCTCAGGTTGTTTGGAGTAACAGATTTATCTAGTCAGTTTTCCCACGTTCCCAATCTTTCCTGCTGATGTCGTAACGTTTGAAACACATTCTTCTGTGATTAAGTACTGAAATATTACTTTATGCTGTAACATACAGAAAGTTTTTACCGGGGAATGTGTTCAAATCAGCCGCACTTTGTTGTTTGTTCTTCCAAGAGACCGATGCCCTTGCCATTTAAAAATGATAAAGATACTTAAATCAGAATGTGCTTAATCATCCGACCCTCCCAAGTTAGCATAGATGTGAAATGTTCTGTTTCCGTTTAGCGGAGAGATGCTAATAAATACTTCCAACGTATATAGCCCTTCGGAAATCATCATGTGTAGAATTGTCATCGATTAGAATACCTTTAAGGTCCTTATCCAAGGATAACAGAATCAATCAAAATGACACAGCGATTTTTTCCATCCATGTTAAGACCTTGATAACTTAAGTAAGAGGAAAAATCTGATTTCCAACCTACCAGAGTTTCCAGCAAGCACCAGCATGAATGAGCAGAACAGCACGCCTGGGTATGCCATGTTGTTCTGTAGAGAGTCCTGTAGCCGTACGTACTAACACAGGTTACTGGACAGAAGCAAGGTGGAAGTGTGGCTGTACCGCTTCTTCGTCAAAAGACTGCTAGTAAACACACAGCGATGATTGGCTGGATATCGCATGTGATTCCCTGTGTACTACCATTTTTGGAAATAGAGTGACGACATACTATGTGGGTGTACACTTGTCGACTTGATTATGCATAATTCAAGTAGTAGTGAGGGGCATATTAGTAAAATTCGTATGAATATTTAGGCACAACAGTTGAACAATAGAAAATTTCAAGCTCTTATCAAATGTTTGGTTTCGCATCTTATCGCACAATAACTGAGTAAAACATCATTATTGGTATTGTTGTAGACATGTTTTGCTCCCATGGTCATACATGTATGTTGTGAAAACCACGTGCCGAAAGGAGGTTGCATTGCTCGTAACAGTAAGGAACAGTGTGTAATATTTTGTATCCTCGTTTCAACATAGACATGAATTGTTTGCCAGTCATTGACGATGCCTGTTGAGAAATTGCAGAGTTTCTCAGCTCCTCGTAAAACCCAGCCTGTTGGCGGCGGTACAGTTTGGATAACCAAGTCAACCCTAGCCGAGATTCCCACGGGTCTGAACTGTTCCAACGGACACCAGGCGACACCAGCATTCTGGCAATCGTTTATTCGAGATGCACAACATATTGCAAAGATTTATCAACTTAAGGTCCTGCAAAATTGCACACATCCGAAACGTTGAGTAAACTTATGACCAATTTACGTGCAGGACCAATAAACGTCCGATTTAAGATAAGTACGTTTTGAATAAATCGGACGTTAATTGGTCATGTTACATTAGCTGTGCGCCTCCTCAAACCTACTCTCCAAGCAGAGGAGTGTCCTTGGTCCGGCTGATTTCTAACGTGTTTCATGCGTTTTTGTCGGGCTTTCTCCTTTGTCATGTTTTTGTCTCTATACCCACAGTATTTCTACATACATTCAGGCAGGTGTAGATGGAATTTATTAATTTCTTTCAATATCACTTCAAACGTCTCCTCTGTAAATCTTGTCTCGCTGCTTCTCCTTGTAGGCGATGTATCCAGTAATGGTCACGAGACCAAAGGCCATCACTACTTAGTTTTGAGAGAAAGGACATAGCAATTTATGGACTACTAGAACCGATATCTTCTCATAATCGCAAAATACAACTGTCTTGGGTATGTGTCATTAATGTATACATATGTGTTGGGAGGGGAACAGAGGGAGAAATGTAGCAAGGGGGGGATGAAAGGAAATGTAGGGAGACTGGGGGAGAGATGCAGAGAGAGCCATGTGTGTATCAAAAGTATAATTTTACACCATAACTTCAGATATTCTACTGGGCCATGTCACAAGGTTTTGCGTCTGTGCTGTTTTCTCCCATCAACTGTATGATAATGAGTAATGCCATTAGTTGATATGGAGATATTTCAGTCTCGTGATGTGCCTTAAGCTTTACGTACATTTGGGCCAAATTTCAACTTGTTTCATGCAAAAATGACACTGCAATCATGATAGTAATGGCATTACTTTTTGACTCACCCCCGTAAGCTGAATTAAATCCCTGGCTGAATAAGAATTCCACCCCAAAAGTACCCATATACAAAATTGTCTTTATCTTGGATAATTAATTCAATCTATTAGCTACAAGGCTTCCAGAAATTGAGAGACAAAGGAGTTTCTTTCTGGTATAAGATTTATTTGGAAATTCATGGTAGCAGATTGGTTTTGGTATTATACTTAAGCTCTGCGTTATTTAAAAAGAACTGTTTCATCATAACAGAAGCAAAAATGCTAAGAAGTTAGTGGGCCACAGAGTGAACAAAATGATTAGCTGAAGCATTGCATGGTCTTGTGTGATCAATTCTGGTATTCCACTTGCTTCATTATGCAATCAAAAATATCCTAAAAATGTACTCCTTCATTGCCTGCCAACATTGTCAATTAAAGACACACACACAAAAAAACATTCATCAGATCTAGATAATCAAAGACATGGCAACATTTTGTATCAGCAGGGTACAAAATACCACGTTGCAGTTGCATATTTTGAGTGGTGTGACTTATTTCTGAACCCTGGAGAGAGTTTGTTCCTTCAAATGACAGAAAACAATCCTCATGAAATTTAGCAAGCCTTTCCTGGAAAGTACATACAAATGCAAATTGTATTTCAACATATTGAATAAAAGAATTGAAATTCATTCGGATTAAACCCTCTTTACCTATACCTGAACATTTGTTAAGGTACACAGTCATTTGCGGAAATCAGGGGCATTTTGACGGCGGCCTATTCAGTCTGATAGGCATCCTGGCTTTTGACTTAGGTTGGGCAGTAAGCAACCAGGTTAAAAATAACAACATGAGCATAGTATGTTCAAAACACCAGGTTTCAAAAGCAAAAGTTCCTCTGCAGTACCATAGAAAATTGCTAGGGGGCCCAAAATCCATTCATTTCGAGGTCTTACAACGACCTACCCACCTACCAAATATGAAGACAATCCATCCAGGCATTCTTGACTTATGGCCTTAAATACCTGTGGACACATTCCTGTGCTATTCCAAGAATTCTTGCAAACTGCACACAATATATGTACCATTAGGCTCGCCCCTGAGGTGTCGCCAAAAAGTATTTTGAATCCTAATTATCACATCAGTCAAATAGCAACATACATGTACAAGGCAAAGCCTAAAGGCCATATCTACAAGACATGCCTAGCCAACATAACATTCTATGGTGAAGTTTGATTGGTAAGATACATTAAAGCTTCTTTTGAGGACAACAGTCACATGCACAGCTCAACTGCAAGATCCACTGTCAAATTCTAGCCAAAGAAGCTAAAATCTGACTCACAAAAATAACAATTTGAAACAGAATGTATATGTTCAGAAAGGTTATCTTTTTAGTATCTTATATCCAACGTACAGTTTCAGACAAGCATTAATAAATTTTGGAAACGGTCAGACGTTTCAAGTAGCATCCACTACTTTTCGTCAGTGACTGTGAGCAAGATCAGTTGAACAGCAGGTTTATAACCACGAACTATGAATTGATATGCAAATAAGGAGAAGACAATTTTTTAGATAGTCCAATAGAAAGCGAATTAGACAAGTCAAGACAAGGTTGAAGTAAAAGGGGACAATAGCTCCTATTGTTTTAATATAGGAGCTAAAGCTGGTTTGCCCCCAAGGCTATGTCCCAAGTGCCAGACAGTTCCACCCTTAGCCCTCCTTTCCTGTTGAGGGTTGGGTTGTATATCCTCTCATATATTGCCTCCCTTACTCCACGTTCGAACCAGCGGGGTTCGCGGTCAAGGATATCAGTGGATTCGAGATTGAACGAGTGCCCCTGGTTGTGTTTTAGGTGGTGGAAAATGGCCGAGGAGTAGCGGTTAGTGCAATGTTCTTTGTACCTTTCATTAAGTGATCGGCTGGTCTCTCCGATATAAGTGTTGTTGCAGTTGGGTTCTTCACATTTGAGTCTGTAGATGACATCGGCCTTGCTGCCTTTGCGGGGTCGGTCTTTAGGATGTACCAGTCTTTGTCTGAGAGTTGATTGAGGTTTGAAGTTGGTGGCAATGTTGAAGTTTTGGAAGATCCGTCGGAGTTTTTCGGACACTCCTTGTACATAAGGAATAGTGATGTTGGCCTTGTTTCTGTTGGTCAACGGTGTACACTTAGCCGTTTTCTTGGACTGGTCAGACGGTTTGAGGGCTTTGTTGAAAGTCCATCTTTGGTAGCCACATTTGCCCAGGGCACCTCGGAGGTGTCTATGTTCGTCTGTTTTGGCCGTGTCTGAGGTGATGATGTTGTCTGCCCGATGAAAGAGAGTTTTTATAACTGCCAGTTTGTGTTCCAAAGGGTGGTGAGAATCAAAGGCCAGATACTGATCGGTATGGGTCGGCTTCCTGTATACTTCGAACTGGAGGCGACCATCCTTCTCTATGATGGTTTTGGTGTCTAGGAAAGGGAGCATATTATCTTGACTCGACTCCTGTGTGAACTTGATGTTGTCATCTATCTGGTTGATATGTTCAAAGAAATCATCAGCTACTCTCTTCTTTAGTCTGCACCAAGTGTCATCTACATAACGGAACCAGTTGGCCGGGGGAGTGTCCTTGAAAGTACTGAGGGCTTTGTTCTCAAATTTCTCCATGTACAGGTTTACCACGATGGGCGAAACTGGTGAACCCATAGCACAGCCGTGCAGTTGTTGGAAGAATTGTCCTTTGTAAGTGAAGTATGTGCACCCCAGGCAGAGGTCTAGCAGCTTGCATATTTGGTCCACAGATAACTTGGTTCTGTCTGCTAGTGTGTTGTCAGCCTCTAAGGCTTCCCTGACTACTGACACCGCTTCTTTGGGGGGGATGCAGGTGAAAAGAGAGCACACATCATACGAAGTGATGATATCATCTTCGTCTAACTGGATGTCTTTGATTTTGTTTACGAAATCTGCACTGTTCTGTACATGGTGTTGAGACTTCCCCACTAAAGGTCCCAAAATCTTCGCTAGAAAACTTGCTACCCCGTAGGTGACTGAGCCTATACCAGAAACTATGGGCCGTAGAGGGACGTCCTGTTTGTGGATTTTGGGGAGGCCGTAGAAAGCAGGGGGTTGTTCCGATTTGGGTTTGATTTTTAGATAGGTGACATGATCCAGAGCAGAAAGGAGGGCTAAGGGTGGAACTGTCTGGCACTTGGGACATAGCCTTGGGGGCAAACCAGCTTTAGCTCCTATATTAAAACAATAGGAGCTATTGTCCCCTTTTACTTCAACCTTGTCTTGACTTGTCTAATTCGCTTTCTATTGGACTATCTAAAAAATTGTCTTCTCCTTATTTGCATATCAATTCATAGTTCGTGGTTATAAACCTGCTGTTCAACTGATCTTGCTCACAGTCACTGACGAAAAGTAGTGGATGCTACTTGAAACGTCTGACCGTTTCCAAAATCATATCCAGTTGTTTGAGTAATTGCTTTTTGGCGTATCTTATTACCTGGATGTCTAATCTTCATCGACGAAGCATTAATAAAGACAACCAAAGCAATAATAGGGCCCAAAATATGGAAATAAAAAAATGCTGAAATCTTTATGGTAGTGACATTCACTAACAGTATTTAGCACATTTGCGTAGTAACTTTATACTTTGAGCATTTTAAAATCGTGCAAAACTATGCCGTACGATGACTCCCTTAGTTTTGCGAGCCTACAAAAACCCCGGCGACGATTTTCAGTGACTTCTCACATCACAACGACGTCATATTTCTACATGATGGACGTCGCTATACATTGTGATAGTGTTGCTGGAATTAATCATGTATAGAAATGACTAAATAAATTGACTTTAAAAATCCGATTTTCGGGCCCTAATATTGCTTGGGTTTCCTGTAAGAATGCTTTCTACTGTGACCACCTGTCTATACTGTGACCATTAGTGGTCACCATAGACAAGTTTGACTGTATAATTTATATTAAGTATTCCTATCTCTTCTTGCCCCTCTTGTTGCCAGACTGTTTGGAGTTGTTTTTTCTGGCATCCTTCTTCATACGAGGGTCCACGACTCTGTATGGACCCTTCAGCCCAGCCGGCCTCTTTGGTCTCTTGGCTGCATTAAACTTCCTGGCTACCACGTAGGTCTTCTCAGGTTTCTTCTTTCCAACTGCACCTGCTTTCTTGTACAGCCTGAAAAAAATTGAAGATTGTTTTCACTATACAATTTTACTGATCATGATACTGTACCTATTTTTGGTGCCTTGACACCACTTCAAACTGTAGAAAGACAATTACAGGTGACTTTGTCCCTCCAGAGTGAGTGCCCTCTGGCAGAATATACTAAAACTGCACCGTTCTGACATACTACTACTGTTCTGTACATAACCTTGTTCTCTGGTTACGTATGCTACTCTTCAAGTAGAGGTTAAAGTCAGGCTGGCGAACAACAAGAAACCATGATGACAACAAAATAGAAAGCCCGACAAAAGCGCCTAAAAAGATGCCAAAAAACATCCGGAGCCGAACCTCTGCTTGGAGAAATGTATGTAGCAGTTGATGGGATATTCAGTTAAGGACATTCATAACATATTTCATTAAATTTACATAGTTTGTACAATACATATATAGCTTATACACTGAATAAAGAGCATTGTTTACAGATGCAGTCACAATCTATTTTAGTCATACAGATACACACACACAGGTACATGTACAGCTATGTGGGTACTTACTGTTTGATTTGCTGCACTTTCTCCTTGTCAGACATGTCTCCACTCTCAGTAATGGCCTCGGCTCTTTTCTTGGCTTTCTCCATTCGCTTCAGTGTCTTTAAGATGGTGAAAGTGAAAGTGTTATCAAATCAGTCAAGACAGAAAATACAGATGATACACGTATGTACTTGCTAATGGACACTATACATGATCAGGGCTCGAAATAGTGGGTGCATGTGCACCCAGTGCACCCAAAATTTGAACTGTGCACCTAATTTTTGCTGTGGGTGCACTGGTGCACCTATATATTTTTGTAGCCTATAGGGTTAAGGTACTATTGTACACTAGTATACAAAATATTCTTGAAATGTAAGTATAAAAAACAGCATGATAACTTTTTGCTGTACTTTATTTGATGTATTATTTGTTTAAAATTTTAAAGTTAGCTAAAGAATTTCAGATTGAAGTTCTTAAGAAAGGCAGCAGCGCTAAACTTTGTAATTATGTTCTGAAGACATTCAACTTTATTTCATCTGGTGCACCCAAAATTCTTTCTGTGCACCCAATTTTTTGAGTTGGGTGCACCAGTGCACCTATTCTCAAAGATGAATTTCGAGCCCTGATGATGTACATACAGGTTCATTGTTTAATATTACATATTGGGTATACCTGAACAAACATCCTCAATGTATATCGTCTCAGTATTGAAATAAATTGTACTTCAATCTCCAAGTTGGAGTTTTTAGCACTGGAATATTAGGACTTGGCATAATCAATGTGAGGTCAATGTCATGAGGATTTGTGTCTTATACTGCTTACTGTTACGTTTGTTTGTTTGTTTTATTCAGATCTCTAGTATTAGTGTTCATTATTCATAATTTCACACTATTCTTCCTGGAGTCCATCTACATTAAATACTGCCACAAGTTTTTTTACGTCGTTTTTGGACAGACAAGGACGACGTGGCACTGCACAAGTTTTTTGACTTATTTCAATAGTGCCACATGCAGAGAACAGTATACCCATTTCTACACCTGGGTGGAGTGAGGAAAGTTGTGTAAAGTGCCTTTCAGAACATCGGTGGTGTCAGGGGATTCGAACCCGGGACCTCTGGGTTCTAGGCCGAAGACCCTGCCGTTGCGCCACGCGCCACCACCACAAACATTGCTGTCACAAAGTTGCAGCAATGTTTTACAAAGAAAACATTTATCTATTCATCCATTGTTCTTACCACAGCAACCTGATAGTTAAACAGTGCCTACCTTCCTCTTCTTCCTGGCTTTGGCCTCTGCTACCTTCTTGACTGGCCGAGCGTTAATGGCCTTCAGCTTCTCCCTGTACTCCATCACCATGTCCTGACAAATTGTGGATACAAAACATTTCTTACATTTTTTGGTCACCTGAACTTTTTCAGCCGATGCTTTTAAATTTCTTATTTAAAATCTACAGCATATAAAAGCTAGAAATAAAGCATGTGTGTTTGGGAGAGTCGCAAAACTAATCCATGATACATCATAATAATGTCATGTACAATTCCACCATACAGTACAGTACAGTACAGTACAGGGTACAAATTCTATGCTGATAAATGATAAATCCAATGTTTTCAGTACATGTACATCATTGGTATTACAAAAGACTCCTGTTCAGCATTCGTATCAAATAGTATCATGACTGAAAACAGCATGGGGAATTATTGAGAGGGCTATAGCTTCCTGGTTCATCATTCGTCAAAGTATAATGCTGATTTTATTGTGTATACATTAGACACAGCAACATAATTCTCTAAAAATCCTTAGTCTGATTCCTTATCCTTTACCCTCATTCTCTATTTTTCTAAACCCCGCAACCGAATACATCATGAATGAGATCTGTAGTAAGTACAAAATGTATAATAATAGGCCTTGTAAGGATAATGAAGAATATAGTACAAGAGTAGTATTAGCAATGTACATGTTATTGTACCTTGGTGACTGGTAGTTGCTTCTTACTGTGTTTGCCTTCCTCCTTCACAAACCAGTCAGGCAGGCCATCATCATCAAATGTATATCTGCAACATAATATAATCATCATGGAGACAATTCTCGTTACATGTACAGGTTTATCATCTAGTATTTTTTAAATTCTATCACAGAATTACACTTTTTGTACCTTCAAAAGTCTGCAATTATGGCAGAGAACTATCTTCTACAACTGCTTCCTCAAGAATCATTGCACAAATACAAAATGTCACATTTCTTAAACCTTGTTCAACTTATTGAGACAGTAAATTGCAAGGTCAACCCTTACCTGTTAAACGCCCAGTCAACAATGTCTCTCTTCCTCTTCTTGGATGTAGAGATTAGCGCCCCCAAGGCAAGTCCCTCTGGGTCCAGTTTCCTCTTTGTTCTTTCTATAAGATAAGATAAGACAAGAAATGGTTGGCTTTACTTGGAGACACACATGGCATTGCAGATGACATTGCACTACTGTAAACCTTCCATGCACCATCTCAGTTAAAGTTAAAATTCGTCCCATACCTATTGGTGTATAGGGGCAGTGTCCATCTCTGATTCTGCATTCCTTGGGTCACAAAGGGCCCCAACTAGGGGTGGGTACCGGTACCATGTACCGGTACAAAACCGGTATTTCTTAATGGACCGATCCCAAAAAACCGGTCCGTAAAAAATCAGTGGACCGGCCTATGGACCGACTAGAAAATTCGTAGTACCAGGCTACCAGCAGGCGGTCACATAACTGGTCTCACTACTAAGAAAATACAAAACAGCAGATTTAACGAGTCGTTGTCGAAGACGTTAGCTGTGAATCATATCTAGAAACACTCAAAGGATGAGTAAACAGACGGCGAGGAGAGTGTAGTTATAATTTTCAGACAAAGTGCAAACCTAAGAAATTATATTGTTCCAGACATGACGTTTGGAGAGTTTACGTGTGTCTCGCTCTCCAAAATATGATGTACTGCTACACTACTATAATCAGGTACAGGTACAGGTCCGGACCTGGACCTGACCCTCTGGACCTGGACCTGGACCGGACCTGAATTTTATGTACCGGTACCCACCCCTAGCCCCAACACATGTAGTAGGGGGATACTTCACTTAGTAATAGTGGTGGTTTCCAACTCCCATTAAGTAGCGAAATGTCCTTGGTATGACCTGGCCAGGGTTTGACCCCAAAAGCTCTCAAATGCGAAGAGACCAATGGGCTACATTCTCCCACGCAGAATCGTCCCACACCCGTTAATGTACATTTATTTATACATTAGGCCAATTCAGACTCTGCCACATCAGCCAGACTTTGTGGCTACTGGGGGAGTGGCCACTAATCATCTGTCAGCCAATCAGAGAATTGCCTAAAAAGTGCTTTGAGGTACCAAATAAGGCAAACTGATTAATATTGAATGTTGGGGGGGGGGGGGGTCTTTTCTTGTGTCCAAATTTGTTTATCAGGTACCAAATCTAAGATCTCCAACCAAACATACGAAGAAACTATCACCCTCGTGCAAAACAAACAGGTTTTCTGTGCATGCCGTGCCGCACGCTGGAAAATCAGCCATATAGGAAACTTGTCTGGTCGCTAACTGGCTGGCACACTCATTTATATTTTTCAACAAGACGGCTCAAAAGCCACTATGTCTAGGTGGCTTGGCCAGATATGTTTATCAGGTCTGTGAATAAAAAACACAACAGTTGCAATGATCCTATCAAAAGAAGATGGAAAAAAAATCATTATGCTGTAGTTCACCATCGTTTTCAGGAACAACTTCAAAGCCATCTCGTCTTGGCTTGTTGACCGGAGCTTGAACAGCTGTAGTCTGGGCAGACTTTCCTATGGTCTCATCAACATCATAGTCACTGGCTGCTGGAGCAACACAAACAAAGATGGATTTCAGCTAGGATTTTCTGACTTGCCTTTAATTCTATGTTGACTAGGTGGCTCCTGTGGTAGTTAGGGGTGGATACTGGTTTGGCGTAATAAGGTCCAAGTCCAAGTTTAGGTCCAGAGATTCAGGTTCAGGTCCAGTTGATATTTTGTTTTATTAGACCAATATTAAACATAGAGAATTAATACTGAGACACTCAACTATAAATGTTTCTTGGTGAGAAGACTTTCAAGATAAACCAGTGTTTGATATTTGAATGTTGCACTTATTTTAAATGCCTTTTTTGTCAGAGGGGAGACTCAAAACACTTTTTATAAAAAAAAATAGAAACATATATTTGTACTTTGTTCAGTTTTTTTGGACTCAGGTTTTAGGCTTTCAGGTTTTTTTGGACTCGATTCTTGGATGTTATACAGGTCCGAATCAGGTCCAGCAAACCGGTATCCACCCCTAGTGGTAGTATTTGTGTCCAACACACAATGCTGGTTCTTTTTCTATCATTTTTTTGTTTTCCATGCACGCACAGCGTGACTCGATCAATGTCCTACAAAACTCAGAGAAGCATGAAACCCAATTGGTGTGGCCTAACTGTAAGGTGTCATGGTACACATGTGTCTGTACAGTCAGTCCTCTGTCCTACACAAACTTGACAAATGTAGTACACAGCTAGCTTGTTTTTCTAGCATTTTGACATCAATCAAGCAATGCAGCAGGTTCTTTCTTCATAAATACAAAGCACTTGCATATCAACACATGTATGGTTTAATCCAAAAGATCCTGAACTGCTATCATGATAATTTAATATACCGGTAAGCCTTTTCAGTGGTTTTGTCATGTTTGTCTGTCCACCCTACCTTCTGAATCGCTGGCATCAGTGTCTGAATCATCCCCAGTCATCTCTCTCTCAGAACAGTGTTTTTCTACTGGGGATTCCTCCTCCTGGACTCCCTCATCTGTACATTTAAGCACAGATAAATAACACATTAAGAAGCATATACAAGTTTGAACATTTTATAACATCTGTATGTTATAAACTGATACATAAGGCCACACCATTTTAATTTCTTAGTTAACGGTATTAAAAAAAAAATGTTAGACTGGAAAATCAACAGGAAAACAGAATCTCAGGAAAGTTTGTACTTTGGTGCACACAATTTCAGGGTCAGGTGCATGTTTTTTATCCCAGCCTTCTGTTTTCATGCTTTTTTTTTGCTAAGATTTAAAAAAAAATCTGTTAACCAAGAAATTAAATTGGTGTGGCCTAAGCCAAAAACAGTTAGTCAAGTGACTGGATAAAATTTTGAAACAGTCAGACGTGTACATTGTCTAGCATGGTGCCATGGCTACATTTGAATCACTATGGCAATACAACTTGCAAAATGTAAGAACATTCACAATCAAGTACATTATATCATTGAAACAATGTAGTACATAATTTGGTTCATGATCACATACCCTAACCCATTTGTTTTGCTTTAACATGACTAGAGTTTAACATACATGAATGTATTACTCATATAACGACTTAATAGACTTAATATTTTGCATTAAGTATTCCAACTATCTAGCTTCATTGGTAAGAAATGCACAACAGTATTCAAAACAAAACTAAGGCAATAACTTTGCACAGTAGAATACATACACCTGTTGACACGTGTCCCTACATTTATAGCTTGACAAGGTCTACATTCAAGTTAGCTCAACTATATAAAGTATGAGATCATTTTAAAATGGTTGGCAGCATGTAATAACCAGGATTTAGAAAAGGGAAACTGAAAAGAAAGACAACAGGTGATTCTAACCAGTAATCTTGTCGTTGTCGTCCTTCTGGTCCATGTCTTCCAAATCATCATCATCATCATCATCAGATGTCACCCCAGCAAAAATGTCCTGTAATTCATTCAGTTAACAAATAATTTGCAATAACTTTCTTGTCAACAAATAATTAGCAATTTGCAAGGATTCAATGGTTTCTGATTATAGCCCACAGAAACATGATTGTGGATGTACAAATAAAGGGGGTGCCTATGACATGCATCTGATTACAACACCAGGTTGGTGACGATGGGCCACAAAAATGGTCATCATTTTACACATCAGGCCAATTTTCATGCCGTTGTCGTACCTCTTGCAATTCAACAGTGTAAATCGGACCTTGGGGCATGTCCCTGTGGTGTAGAGGTCTGCGCCTCTGTCACTTACCACATCTGGTTCAAATTACTCAGAACCAGAAGACCCAAGTTCGCGCCCTGGTTGGACATGTTGGGATAAGAGGCGCACCAAGTCATACTAAAGACTTTCTAAGAATGGTACATACTTCTGAAACAGTATGAAGTTAAACACATTCCACTGCCAGTGGACTAGCCCCCTGCTGCAGTGATTGCACCCCAGTGTGGCCCAGGGCTATGAAACGGAGATGGGCGCTGCCCTATACACGTTATGGTGTGGAAGGACTTAAATCGGACCATGACAAGGGTTGTTCAGAACAGGTACATGTACCTACCTTGCTGAACCACCTGTCTGTTCTCATCAGCACCCTTCTGTCTGTGTCTGCTGACTCCAGGTCAACCAACAGAGGATTCTTCAACTCAACATCTACTCCGCTTCATGTGGGAAGGAGGAAAAAAGGAAAACCTTCAGTTGAAGAAATGAAATGTAAACATGTGCAATATCCTATGGCAATTCAGTCAGGAGTGCAGCTTCTAAAGGATTATAATAATTCTGTTGCATTTGAGTTCGTGGGGGCATCATTTTGCAGAAGGGAGTATTTGTGCATACAGCGGTTTTGAGTTCAAACAATTTGTTAGTTTATAGACAGACCAAGCATTTTCCCAGAGTCTGGGGTGAAGAGGTTACTGCGAACACCGCAAACTTAAATATAATAATATTGGATGATTATGAATATCAAGAAGAAGCAAGCAAGAATATCCTGGTATAAACGCTGACAAATGAAAAACAAACACTTAATTACAAAACTATTGCAATACTACATTCCATGACCCAGGAACATGTATACATGAGACAAAGTTTTACCCAATGTCATAGTCATCATCCACAGCAGCAGCACTGGGCTGATCTGACTCGTACTGGAGTTGGTCTGCCTTTGCGATCTCCAGGTCATCAGAATCTGGCTCGCTGTTCAGATCTGGATCCCGCTGGATTAGAGGTTCTGGCTCCTCGTCGCTTTCCGACTCGGATCCGATATCATCCAGCGCAGTGTTGAGGTGGGCGTCGCCCTTCACACCCGCTAGCTCCTGCCAGGACACAGATATTGGAGTTTTGCTGTCATTTTTGTCCCTTTGACGACTTTTAATCATGATTAAACATCACTACAAGTAATCAGAGATGGCAGGCTTCACTCACTCACCTGTACTATTTTGTGACCTTTCCAGATGAAAATAGCAGCACTGAGGCTGTATGGCAATGCTGCATTGTGTATATTGCACACACATATCACACACACACATATGCACACTCAAGTACACACACACACATGCACGCACACGCACACATGCATCCATACTCATGCACATACATGTACATTGACTCACAGACAAACGAAAAGCAGTAAACTACAATCACTATTCGTCCAAACCCTTGTAGTGCCTATAGCGGTACATACATGTAGGGCAGCTACATGTAGTTCCCTTGTTGTATCAGCTACAGGGTTTATTATTACAGAACGGTGTTGCTAGCCCATCCCAATGCACCTCCTCGAACACAGGGCCCCCGTTTTATGTCCCATCCGAAAGATGGGTGCAGCCCTGACTGAGATGTCCTGACTCAGGATTAAACCGGGGTCTCTCAATTACCTTCTCACTGGAACCAGGAGTTCAATTTTGAGGCTGCTACCTAGAGCCATACCTAATTTCACTCCTTATGGTTGAAGTAAGATATAGAATACATGTAAGTTACTTAATATATACAATGTATTATGATGTATGAAGACCACACTAATCTTACCTGTTTTTTCTGAATGCGCTGCAAGTTGAAAAGTGGCCTCTCCTCCTGAAAGTCGTGTTTGTCGTTCAAGACATCCATTTTCAGCACCATACGCTCTTGTAGTTTCCGACGTTCTTTCTGAACCTCCTTCTTCTTCCTATAATCATAGATAAAAAAGGACATTCAGAGAAATGATATTTGCTGGCAAATGCACAATGTCCCCTTAAAAGTTTACTTTTAAATGTAATGTCTGCTAATGTACACATACATGTGCATGTAACTATAAAATGATGGTAGAAAATCAGAGAATTGGCTTTGGCTTAAGGAAACAATAAGGCAATTCTCTGATTGGTTGATAGCTGGTTAGAGGCCACGCCCACAAAAGCAGAAATCTCAGCTCGGTTTAGCAGAGCTTCCCCAAGGTATATTGAGGTTTGACTGCTTTACATCAGCATGCCAGGATCTGTGTAGTCTTAGTCTTAGTGATACTGGACAAAACCCGCTGTGGGGCATCATGTCCAGGGTAGGTGAGGTGCACGGCTAAGTGTGGCCGGTGGTAGAAGTGGTGCTCAACAAAACTAGGCAAAAAAAGTGAGTAGATCTAGACTAATGTGAGAACAATAAAATGCTGGCCGACTTAGCAAAGGTCTTAGATTACTCGGATAAGGGAAGGTGGTGGGCCAATCCCGACCTGAACGTTATTATAATACATGCTGTACGTGCTGGTGGAGAGTGTACTAACCTTTTGAGCTGTGCTGCCTCCTCTTGCTGCAGCTGGCTCAGATGTTCATCTATCTTCACATCCTCCTCCTCCTCCTCCTCTGCACCAGTCTGTGGTGTGCTGTAAGAGTTCAGGAGAGTTTAGATCACATGTACATGTATACAGTGTAGGTACAGACTGAGCACTGTAAAATGTGCATGTATATCAGGGCTTGAAATTCATTTTTGGGAATAGGTTAACCTAAGAATTTAGATGCAGAGATAAATTTGGATCTTAAAATTTGCAATGAGCAAATTTCTACAACTTGTAATTCCAAACAAGTAATACAACAAAGGTTACTTTTGATTATACATGTATCTTCTGACGCCTACATGAACATGTTATGAATGACATGTACACTGTAATGTATCAATGATGGTAACACAATAAAAAAATTAACATAAATTATCACGAGCCAACATTAATGTAAATACATGTACAAATGTATGACTATGAGACACTTCCTGCATTCAAGTATTATCAACCTAAATTCAAACAGTGGTTCAAAATATATTTCGATACTTCAAAGTATTCAGTGTATTTTGAATGGCTCTGTTTGAATTTACATTCTACATAAGTCAAAACATGAACGTAACAAAGTTTCTTCGGATTCCTTGTCAATGAGTGTTAAGAATCATGTCCACTGTCATCAATAGTAGTGCGATTGGAACAAAACTACAAAGAAGAAAATGAAGGTACCTTTGATCTGTATCTGTTGAGGACTGCAACATCTCCTTCATCTTCTTCCTCCATCTCAGAAGCAACCTGAAGTCAAAGAGTAGGACGTAAAGCTGCTAATTATACAAATGTACATGTATGTGTCTGTTACAATCAGCATGTTTGGTCAAGGCAAGGTGCCCTGAAGTCAAGAGTTTATGTCACCTTACATCATTGTTCACACACATAGTAACTAATAACAATTTGAGTTTGTACTTTACATTATACCTGGTGGTAACTTTACTACAGTGTATATGAAAGGCAATACTTAGTATGATGGTGTGCATTCTATATTTATTCAACTTACGATATTCAAATGAAAGCTCAAATTGCACAATTAACTTACGACATTGTTATCATAGCCAGAAATTGAAAATCATAACTCTTTTACCAGCACGTGTCATAATTACAATCCTCCACACCTAACACAAGTCATCATCACAACATGGAAGCATTCCTACCACAAGTCAGACATACCTGATGTCCTTTCTGCCCAGCAGCTTGATGTCCTGACAGCACAGTTTTATTTCACTTGTTGTCAGTGGATGGTTGGCAATCCTCTCATCATCAAAGAACAGCTGCCAAAATATTTACAATGAATAAAACTGGGGAAAATTAAACACTAGTGGTAAAGGTACATCAAATTTTGTAAAAGTAGTCCCAATGTGATCTTTTTGAGGCCGTAGGGGAAGTTGGTCATTATCCAGTGTCTAGGTGGAGCCCATCTCTCTCCTTCCACCACCTTTTACCTCCCAAACCAAAGTCAGATACACATTTTTACACCTGGGTGGAGTGAGGAAAGTCGTGTCAAGTGTCTTTCCCGAGGACACAATGTGTAGACGGGAATGCCAGGAATCGAACCCATGACCCTTCGATCTCGGGTCTGCTAGTCTAGACATTCGGACATTCAATGCCACAAACATTCACTGGACAATAACAGAATCTAAGTCAGTGTTGAAAGAACAAAATAAGCTATTTGTATGAATTGTACATTGCATTCTTCTGTTTTCTCCTTGAACATATCAATCCTTTTCCAGTGATAATACTGACTTTTGATAGAACATTATATGTTATTGAATAAATGTAATGAAAAACTCACCTGATTTTTGGAGGCTAACATGTCCACGTAAGTGTCACTACTGATGAACTCTGACACCTTGGCCTTGTGGAACAGTGTGAGGTCCCCGTCAGCATAGCCTTCTGCCTTGGCTTTCTTCTGCTCAAGCGTCTTGAGGTTGACCTGGGTCGTCTGCACAACATCAACTTCCTTGAAGGCAAACCTCGGATCCAAGAACCTGGGATCAATCTTGTCTGGAGCGATAAACCCCTAGACATGAAACATAAGAATGAGAATTATGTATACTAACGAGGCAGAAAGTACCATTCCTTTGTTCGTTCAGGCCCTTGTGATCTTTAGTGGTTACATATATAGGTCAGGAGGTTTTCTTGCTGTTTCAATTTCAGCAGCAGGGTATATTTTTACAGCTACACAATGTAGCCCTTCCCCTTAAACATGCTTGACTTGAGGCACCTCCTCGGACACGGAGGCCCCATTTCAAATCCCTTCCCGAAAGTATTGAACCGGGGTCTTCCAGTTACCAACTAATTGGAACCAAAAGCTCAACTGTGAGACTCCACCAGTTGAGCTACAGTGATGACATCCCATCTGGCATCAGCATATACAAATTGTAACGAATCTGGTGATAAAATAAAGTGCGCTTCTATTCATGTAAATCTGATTGATACAGAGGAAAAAGATATTCAGAACACTCTCTTACCTCACAGACCACAAAGATCTCAGCAGACTCATGTCTGGAGGCCTGTGGTTTAGTGGCATGGACCATCTTAAAGAGCTGCTGAAAGACCCAGAGCAGTGCGTGGTAGTCTTTGGAGCGGAACACCTTAGTGACAAAACAGCCACCTTTGCTCAGGACTTCTGTGGCCAACTTCAGCGCTGCCAGCACCAATTGAGCTGCAGAATCAGACCAATTATTGTTATTGTAAATGTTGAAATCTTTGTGGTGGCTTAGTGTTCATGATTTTCATGAAACTTAAAACCACGGCAAAAATGCTTTTTCTGTCTTCTGCCTGCATATTAAGTCTTTGTTTCAACTACGAATCAAAAATCACTGCGAACACTCCATTTTCTAACTATCACAGGATTAAATCCCCGCAAACTTTAAGGCATTCATAGTTGCTGGTCAGGAATAAAAAGCTATGCAGAATAATGACTGAATAATCAGAGATGGCAGTCTTTACCCCCTCAGTTAAGTACCTTCTAATCAGGGCTCGAAATTCAACTATGTGACTTGTCAGGGTTAGGGGTGGGTACCGGTACCGTGTACCGGTACAAAACCAGTATTTCTTGATGGACCGGTCCAAAAAAAACGGTCCGTAAAAACAATCAGTGGACCGGCCTATGGATCGATTAGAAAATTCATATTACCAGGCTACCAGGAGGAGGACACATAACTGGTCTAAGACAATACAAAACAGCAGATTTAACGAGTCGTTTTCGAAGACGTTGTGAATCATATCTAGAAACACTAGAAAAGGATGAGTAAACACACGGCGAGGAGAGTATAGTTATAATTTTGAGACAGAGTACAAACCTAAGAAATTATATTGTTCAAGACATGACATTTTGAGACTTTTACGTGTGTCTCGCTCTCCAAAATATGATGTACATGTACTGCGACACTACTATAATCAGGTACAGGTACAGGTTCGGACCATGTCAGCAAAATGTAATTATAAACCTTACTGCCTTTCTTCAGATCTGATTTTATTAACTTCAAAATCTCAAGGCAACAACAGTCAAGGTTTTGATATATTACACTTAAATATCAAGAATATACTAGTATACAATAGTCTGTTATTTGTGGAATAACTGACATCTCTGTTTGTGGAATATCTGACATCTCTGTTGTTTGTGGAATAACTGACATCTCTGTTTGTGGAATATCTGACATCTCTGTTGTTTGTGGAATAACTGACATCTCTGTTTGTGGAATATCTGACATCTCTGTTGTTTGTGGAATAACTGACATCTCTGTTGGTGGAATATCTGACATCTCTGTTGTTTGTGGAATAACTGACATCTCTGTTTGTGGAATATCTGACATCTCTGTTGTTTGTGGAATAACTGACATCTCTGTTGGTGGAATATCTGACATCTCTGTTGTTTGTGGAATAACTGACATCTCTGTTTGTGGAATATCTGACATCACTGTTATTTGCAGAATAACTGACATCTCTTTATCCTTTCTTGCACCAAACACTGCATACACAATAACTGCATAAATTGTCTTACCCTGTTCACTGGCATCCTTGAGCCAGTTTGAGCCGACATTAGGAGCTCCGTCGTGAAGTACGCAGTCGGCGTGCCATGTGGCTAACTCCTTTCTCAGGGCCTTGTGTACAACAAAGTAAGTAGACAAACATTGCTAGATTGTTAGATGACTTAAAGCTCTCCAATTATGTTGTGACTATAGTTTTATCATCTGCAGGTTGGTAAGTCATTTAGAAGTAAAGTGTGTTTATAAATTTCTTATCCGACATTTCGACCACAGAGTTCCTATATCCAGATTGAGATGAAAATAGCTGGAAGAAGAACCGGGCAGTCTACCAACTACCAGCTAATTGGAACCAGGAACTGTGAGTTCTAGGATAGTGTATTTAGTGGTGCTGTGTTTAACTGACCTGTCTACACTTGTCTGTAGTGATGTCTGCCTGGATGGTGGTGACATTGGGGATAGGTTTGATGGACACCAAATCTATACCTGCACAGAAAGATGAACCATTATTAGCAGTGATGCAGAAAGTACAAGACACAAAGTAGAACTATAAGAAATGGCAATCAGGGTTAGGGCTGGAAACGCTTTTTTGCACTTTCATTGCACTTGCACTGTAGGTACAATTTAGGTATCCAGACGTTTTGGCACCTAGCGATCAGGACAGTTCAGCACCCGGTCCAGGACGACTCGGGTTATAGTTTTGGATTAGAATCAGCATTATAAGGTTGAGTTAGCATTAGGGATAGGGTTGAGGTTAGGCTTAAGTTAAAGTCATCTTGGCGGCAAAACTTCTTAAAACCGTCCTTGGCATGTTGCTGAATCGTCCCATCAGCTAGGGGCTGGACTGTCCAGGTGACGAAAAGTGCTTGCACAAAGAAATCATACATGACCATACTGCTAGTAAAAGAGATTTTAGAAACTTAGCGGTTAGAAACCATTTCAAATTTCAAGTCTTCATACTACATTGTCGTACGTAACATGATGGTAATAATCGGTTAATGTGTTTTACTTTAGACATTCGGTCGTCCAAAAACTAATTGTGCACAGAATAATCCAAATATTCTAGATCTTGTACTAATTATATAAGTTAAAGTAAAAGTTATACTACTGCAGGCTGGTTGCAAATGTTTAAAGACTGGGAAAGATTACCTGCAACACAACATTTCAAATTACATCACGTACAGACAAAACAACTTACCCACAAGAAGACTGGACACTGGCATGTACTTGGCAGCAACCTGAAGCCTAGTTAAAATAAAAAAAGTACATTACCTACATGTACATTGTAGATGCACTTTTTCATGTTCACACCCATAAATGTTAGATTAAAAAAATCACTGTCTGCAAAGAACATTGTGATAAATGGAAATACTTAGTTAGTAGTACAATCTATGTTATACTAATACACATGTATACTACATGTAGAAACATTGTTTTCAAATGCTTACCGTTGAACGATATTGATTGCTTCTAGCTATGAATAATTGGAAGCTCATCTACATATTGCCATAAAATATTTGATTTTCAACAGTCTAAATACTTAAGACTTCTTGCATGTTTTGTGTTCATCAATCATTAATGGATAGACTGTATCCAGGGCGTCACATAGGGTCATTGCCCCATTTTTACTGCATTTCAGACTTGGAGGATGCTTTCACTTTCAGGTAAGTTCGGAAGAGTTTGGGTACAGTGTTTTGGCATACCACTACCTTGGTATTAGACTGGCTGTCCATAAAGCAGCCGGTGTTTCCCTTATCTGACTGTAGCGCTACTTAAAACCACTCCATTTTCTCCTACCCTGGGAGTCCAGACACCGTAATTGGCGCGCCACCGAGCACCGCACGCGCTCCCAATATCGGCTAGCAGAGCTTGGGTTTACAGCGGAGAGTGGGGCGGGGTCGGTCTTCAGGGGTCAGCGGGAGGGTGGGCCCGGAAAGCTTGGGAGCGCGTGCGGTGCTCGGTGGCGCGCCGATTACGTTGTCTGGACTCCCAGGGTAATTTTCTCCCTACCACGAAATTAAATCCCCTCTAACATTTCTATATTCATGGTATTTAGTACATGTAAGTATTACACCTTACGGCTGATCACACCTTCAAAAGGCATGCATGCCCCATTATTGTGGATATTCATGATGCCCTACGTACCATCCCCCGGGAGCAGCACACAGGTCCACCAGCACCTTGGACTTCTGCAGGAAACCGTACTTCCGGTTCAACTGGATCAGTTTGAACGCAGAACGAGCTCGGTACCCTGGAACAAAATGTCAAACAAGACAGTCAGAGACGGCAGACTTCACACTCAACCTGTACAATGACTGAATGAGTACTAGTGTACTGCTTTTAGAAGCACACTCAGAATTTCAAGTACGCAATTGTGCAATGTCAAAGGTAAAGGCCCCTGAGACTTTTTAGAAAACCCGTCTGGGGTTTGTTATGCAAATCAAGACAACGTCAAGAAGAGAACTGTTTACAAGCCACCTTTGACACTGCACATGCGTACTCAAAATTCCGAGTGGGCTTATTTCTAACCTTTATTTCCATTCCACCACAATCAGCGATGGCACACATTGCCCCCTTTGCTTCCGAAATGCAGAAACACACACACACACACAGATCAGACACATGCGTACACAACCATGCACATAATGCACACACACACACACACAGACGCACACACACACACATCACATAGGCAGTGGAGATCATGAGCTTCACAAATATTGTACAAATTTGAAAGTTTGATCTTATCGTTTACTATCAGACAATAAACAGCAACATACAAGCAACCTACCTGACTGTAGACTGTAGACTCTACTCTACTCTACTCTACTCTATTAAAGAAATGATGACCCTCCTTGGTACAAGTTTCACCCCCCACCCCAAGACACACAGCTGATCATGGACGTGCTCTAAAATCATTATCGATGAAAAAACACTGTTCCTGACAACGTACCTGTCTCCTTAGCTAACTTATAGAACTTGTCCTTCCGGTGTTGTCCGGTTTTCCCCTTCTTTCCCATCTTAAACACCGGTTAATTGTGAGAAATTACAGAGCAATCTGAAGACACACGTGTGAACTTGCTTACACTGCCGAGAGGAACCGCATGCGGCAATTTCAAACACTTATCTCCCGATATTGGACATTGATTCAAGGACAATCAACATTTTCCATATCTTATTGGGATCTAGTGAAATTATTTTAGTATGTTTGTTCTTACTTGATGCCTGAAGAATTCTTTAGAACGATATTTTATTGAATAAGACATCCTCTATAACCTTTTTCATACCCTCACATAAAATATCCCAGAAGGCGCGGAGTGACGTCACGATAAGCCGCCATCTTGGTTACTGCACATGGTGGTGGTGTGAGGTGTCTTCTCTCTAAACCCGAGCTAAAAACGGTGAGTAGCCTTGTGAAACAAATCAGAGGACTCCAGTGCTAGTAGAATAGTTGGTTGATCATCATGTATATATAAATCCGATTTTGCACCAAGTCGTGGGGTGTGGCGCGGTGTTTTCTGTAGACATATGCTACGACGGTGAGGGTGGGAGGGGGGCAAAACCGATGTGGTGTCTCTGCATATTGGGCAATATCATAGAAAGAAAATAAATGTTCAATTTGTAGCACCACAAAGACGTAACTTAAACTGTCGAACAATAAGGTGCGTTTGCATCGTTCGAAATGTACCAAAAAGCGTTGAAATCGTTAGAAGTTACTTGCTGTTTGTCCTAGTTTTATGGCATTTCTTAGGCTTGTGTTTGATTGAAGCTGTTAACTTGATAAAGTAACCACATGAATGAATGAATGAATGATTTATTTGCACAACAATTGCATCATGTACAGTTGATAACACAAAGAGCTATAAATCATTTCCTTTCACTTTTTGTCAAGTCCAGTCAAATTTTCTTGAATAAAGTATGTATGTGGCAAAAAAAACCCACTAAAATTAAATTGTACTGCTCAACTGTTTTTTTGTCAAAACAAACCTGTGACTGTCTTTTTATTCCGCCGATCGGTACCGTGCTGACATCATTGCAAGTATAATTGATGCCTTCTTGCGTTTCACGTTCGTGGTCACATTGAAACTGAATCACGTGATCCATATGGTGGAACACAGAGATGATGGTAACAACACACATCATAAATCCACCAACCTACTAGTACAGTCAGGCATAATATTTGGGAGCTAATTACGGCATATCAGTTCTTTTTGTACTAGGTTTGTTGTAGCTAGCCTCCGCTGAGGAATGTAATAATTGAGAAAAAGATGTTTGATATTATTAAGAAAACGAGCATGTTGTTAAAAAAAATCAAATACGTTTCCTTCTGGCGAGAGTCTGCAATAACGTCAAACACTGACCTGCTTTTGTGGAAACACGACAATCGGATCTCCACCGCTGTGGTCGCATTAGCCATGTAGTTGTCGCTGATACTTATTTAAGTTCTGAAATTCAAGGGACCGAGAAAAAGTGGGCACCAGGTCTTTACTAATCATAATTTTTTTGGCATGTTTTTTTCCCATTATTTCCAGGCAAGATGTCGTCCCGTTTTTTTGCCACCGGCAGTGACAGCGAGAGTGAATCCTCGTCTGAGTCTGAGGAGCAGACAGTAGTGCAGGCCAAGTCTACTGTCACAACAAAGTCAGTCATTTCTTTGGTCTCAATTATCATAACTGACTCATATCTGCAAAATAAGTCTCTTTATTTAGTCATTTCTATATAATGTCATATTAGTTTAAACAACACTCACAATGTGTAGCAGGGGTTTTTCTAGAAAAATTAAACAAGAGGGAGTACACACAGGCAAGGGAGCGAATTCTACGTACTTATGGAAGAATCAATCGCTGAGGGAATGCTGTATGCTGGGGATGAAGCTAAAATCTGAATTTGACAAGGGGGCGCTGGGCTGAAACAAGAGGGTGCAGCGCCCCTCTTTCGTAATTTAGATGAACCCCTGGTGTAGCAACGTCCATGATGCAAAAATATGATGTTGTGATTTGAGAACTCACTGAAAATCGATGCCAGGGATTTTCTAGACTCGCGAAACTAAGGGGATTATGCACGTTTTTGCGCGGTTTTAAAATGCTTGAAGTATGAAGTAACTATGCAGATGTGCTAAACAGTGTTAGTAAATGTCACTACCATAAAAGTTTTTAATTTTATTTCCATTTTATGGGCACTAATGTTGCTTTGGTTGCCTTAAGCTTTAGTAAGTCACAAAAAGTAACCTTATGAAAATTTCTTCAGAATTTCCAACTAGCCATATTGCAATGTATAAAAACTCAGAGTGAGACAAAAACAGTTAAGTATGTCTGTCTGACAGACATACTTAACTGTTTTTGTCTGCTTTTATCAAGCCAAGGAAGGAAGATGTATGTCTCAGTGTAAATTATTCCAAGTTCTGCTGAAAGTACAGTACTATTAAACAGTAAAGCCAAATGTACATGAAGAAGGTGAACTTATTGTTGATTCATAATGACGTACAATTATTATGGTAACCATGAATAATTTTATCAGAACAGGTTGGTGAGTAATTGAATTATATAGGAAAGTTCTTAATTCATATTAGCAGTGATTGTCAATCACATATTTAACAAGCCTCCGGTAAAATATGTGGTTGTGAATAAAGAACTTTGGTATTCAATCATGGCCGTTGTATGTATACTAAATAGATATATATATATATACATATGTAGAAGGAATGATACATTGTTGGGTCTCTTCTATAGAGTTTTTGCCTTCAGTGATGATGAAGAGGAAACTAAACGAGTTGTGCGGAGTGCCAAGGACAAAAGGTAAAAAGGAAGACATGCTGAAAATACTGCTTACTTCTCTGTAGTTTTTCACCAAACGATAGCTGTAAGACCATCAGATCAATGTATATATGTATATGTATAATGTAGATATGTCATCATTATCAAACAGAAGGAAGATTGTGTATAGCAGTTCCAGCACTCAAAATACTGGGTGCATAATTTTATACACTTTTGTGCACCTAATTTTTGACAGATTTTTTATTTTTTACTTATTTATAATTTTTGACATATTTGTGTACAGTAAAGGTACACTAGCATATTTATGTATAGCATGTTATTTTAAGTGTCAGAAAATATTGTAAAACCTTAGTTGTACAAAAGTAATTAATGTATCAGTTGATTTACATGTAGCTACAAAATTTTGGTTCTTTCTAATTTCACAAAATTTCATGTTGTGCACCCAGATTATCTTTTGGGCCCTGGCTTAGATTTTTAGGTTACATGCAGGCCAAAATTAGCAAGTCAATGACTTTTGATTTCAAACCTTGTTTAAACATGAAGTTGTTCAACATGTCTATCCTAACTTGAGAAACCCGTACCCAACACACCACTACACATGATAATTCTCCTATGAACAGTTGGAGCCACAAGATTAGGGAAAAACATGTTGCCAAAGCTGTCATATAATGGTTGATTATTTGTTTGAACTACAATCATGTACATGTACCTGCGCATCATATGAATGCAATCATACTGGACAGTGTGTAGCCACCGCTGGAGAATTGGAAATATTCATATCCCGCAGTATACATGTAAGCTTCATATTCATAATGAAGAGATCAGTTCAGCACATGTTTATTTCATTTCAGGTTTGAAGAACTCCAAAATGTCATCAAGCAGTTGCGTAACCACAAGAAGATCAAGGATATATCCAAGGTCTTGGAAACCTTTGAAGACCTCACCAAAGCTTTGCAGAAGTCACAAAAAGTTAGTATTTTGTTGTTGGGCAGGGTTGGTAAAGTCCATTGTCCTGATTGGCCGGGGAAAGTGAAAATACTGATTGGGTTAGTGCATATCAGGCTGATCAGGCCAGTGTGATGTTTACATGCCTGTTTGGGTCATGTAGATGAGGGCAGATATTGGTCTGCTAGCCTGGCTTTATTCCTAGCCAGCTCTGGCCTACCAAATGTTGCTTCATAATATGCAAGTGTCATATATATGAGCCGTCCCTGCACGGCACGGCTGAGAATTTTTTTCGTGAAAAATAAAAAGATTTCCTTGCTGCAAGTAAAAATGTACAGTGATATGTCATGGAGATTCTACCGTAAAGAGATTTGAAGGAATGAATAGGGATTTCTTAAAAAATCATTGTATAGAATTGATCAATTGTTTTGATGTCATGCAGGAAAATGTCTAGCTTTGACCAAAGATTGACTCGATTTATTGTTTTTTGTAACAACATTATAGATAATTCCATTTTGTGTCATCTTTTTAAAACTTTTCGACAAAGGAGCAAAAAGTTTTTAAACTTATGTTCACGTTCTAATTTTTTACATGCACAAAACCCCAACCCCTGTACAAGACATACTACCTACAATGTATGAATGCTTGTTAAAAGTCAGGGGTGAAGTCTGCTATCACATGGACAGAGTGCCATGTTGATCATTCAATGTTTCATCGTTTTTTTTCTGTTTCCATGCAGGTGATTGAAAAGGAAGGTGGTGTACCCAGGTTTTATATACGGGCTCTTGTTGAACTGGAGGATTTTATCAATGAGGTACATGACTGTAACATTTTTTCTCTTTAAAGAACCCAATCAAAAACATACTTGTTGCTCAAGAACTTAGCAAACTGGCCCAACAAAATAGTACCATAGTCCAGGGACTTCAGACAGTCTTGAAAAAAACCCTGCATAAGCAGGTAAGTGCAGGTAAATTGGAGCTGTGCAGGTGTGTCAGATGTCCACCTGCACCTAACCTGGTCCATGGGTATGTGTTTGTTCCTAAACTTGCCATTCACAGTTGTATTCTAAATTCCGATGTACGTGTAAAACAGACTTAACTGTCTTAACTTAGGTCTTAAGATTTTAGACGCTGCTTGGAACTCCTTAAAAACATTGTTTTTGATGGAAGATGAGTGGGGCAGTTGAAATTTATCTGTTGCAGGTAATTTTAAATGTTGCCTGCACCTGTGCTACTATTGCTAGTGCTACTGTCACTTAGTTATAGAACAAATACTGCACCAAAAAATACATGTACAGTACAAAATGTTGAGAAAAACTTTTCAAAAGGTCGAAAGAGTCCTGATAATGTTGGATATATTGCTTTATCTTGCAATAATTACCTTTGCCAATAAGGTTATGTTTTCGGAGCCATCTCAGTCAATGCACTGTGCCAAATAGCGTAAGGCATTCACAAAGTGGCGTAGACCCGCTTATATATTGTATAGTGGTACAGTCGTAACTAGAGAGAAAAATATATTAGAAGATTGAAGTATGATTTTGGAGAATCTTTAACCCTCGCTACACCATGCCCCTTTCCACAGACCTGGGAGGACAGGGAGGGACGTAAGAAGCTGAACAAGGTGAACTCCAAGGCCTTGACCACGATGAGACAGAAGCTTCGCAAGTACAACCGTGACTTTGAGGCCAAGATTGCGTCATACCGCGAGAACCCAGACGTGGGGGACGAGCAGGAGGCACCGGAAGACGACAGAGACAAGTCGGACTCGGAGTCTGATGATGATGATGAGGCCGTACAGAAGAAGAAGTCTGCTGTGCCAGCTGATGCCGCACCGGACATGAAGAGCCAGTTTCTGAAGGGTGGCGACAGTGAGGTATGTAGGAACTGTAACTTACATGTACTTGTGTGTAGAGCTGTGTACCTAAACAAATTTTAGGTACAGGTACAGGTACACGGGTTAAGGTACAGGTCCGGACCTGAACCTGTACCTAAACTACTTGTTCGGAAAATGCTAGATTTTCAATAAGGACAAAAGCATGTTTGAACTGGTAAAAACATCATATTTGATTGTGCTAGGTATTATTTTTATGAAAACACAGATGAAAATTTGACCCCAGCCATGCAAATGTGTTTTCTGTGCTTTAGACTAGAGCACTGCCACGGTAATTTCATAGTAATTTTATCTGTCAAAGTGGCCATCCCCTGAGTCAGGTCCAGTACCGATACATCAGGGTCAGGTATTTTGGACCTGTACCTAATTGATTGTACCCGGTACTGTATGGGTACAGTGTACCGGTACACAGCTCTACTTGTGTGGAGTCTTTGTGGGAAAGAATGCAACTTTCATCCTAGTATTGCGTTACTATTTCACCTACAATGATATCATTGCCCGGTGGTAGAGGTGGGTACTACTATAACTGGTACCAAATCTATTTCTGATCCAAGCCCAAGACCAGAACCTGGACCTGATCATAGTAATATACCAACATTTAAAACATAATTTTCGTGGACAGGGAAGGCCCATACTTTTTGGGTTACAGTCCACTGATTTTTTTCTCCTAAATATGAAGGATAAACATAATGCTTTATTTTTGTTTTCTTCAGTATGTTTGCATATGACCAAGCTTTCTTAAAAGCTTACCAAATTGTAATTTTTTCCTGCAATCTCAAAGTGTATGAATTGCAGGGTTGATGGAATCCTGTGCTTTTCACTGTAAAAATGACTTAAGTGTAGACATTTTCAGTGAAATGTGGATTTCTGACAAACCTGTATGATCCTTCCCTCACAGGGCAGCGATGACAGTGACTTGGACTGGCCCTCTGACTCTGACAGCGAATCCTCCGACTCCTCCGAACCAGAGGGTGGATATACCAACATGGCCGCCAAGTTCTTAAAAAAGTAGGGTACTCATGTTTTTTTCTTTACCACTATTGTATGCATGTACAATGAAGATATATTAGTACTAGTATATTGTCCCCATTTTATTAAGTATAGCAACGCATCAAAAAGGTCAAGGTAATTTTCGTCCAACTTAGTGAAACGAGATGCCCTCCCCAGGATTGAACCTGGGTCTCCGGGTTACCAACTAGTGTGAGGCTGTGTCCATTTGAGCAATAGGGACATCCCAGCTAAAGTTAGAGTAAGGGTTATTTTTTGTCAATTCATGTAGTTGTCTTTTTCAAGATTTTCATACTGTCTGCCACCCACAGAACCACCGCAGCGGAGGAAGCAGCGAAAGCCGCCAGGAAACAGGAGAAGAAGGAGCGTAAGGCACGGGAACAGCGCAGGGAGGAGGAGGAGAGAGAGCTGGAGGAGGGGGAGTGGACGGAGGTGCAGAGAGGCGCTCCCATGGCCATGGTGAGTAGTAGGGATGTGTACTGGTGAGTAGTATTGTGAGGAGGAGGAGAGAGAGCTGGAGGAGGGGGAGTGGACGGATGTGCAGAGAGGCGCTCCCATGGCCATGGTGAGTAGTAGGGATGTGTACTGGTGAGTAGTATTGCGAGGAGGAGGAGAGAGAGCTGGAGGAGGGGGAGTGGACGGATGTGCAGAGAGGCGCTCCCATGGCCATGGTGAGTAGTAGGGATGTGTACTGGTGAGTAGTATTGTGAGGAGGAGGAGAGAGAGCTGGAAAAGGGGGAGTGGACGGATGTGCAGAGAGGCGCTCCCATGGCCATGGTGAGTAGTAGGGATGTGTACTGGTGAGTAGTATTGTGAGGAGGAGGAGAGAGAGCTGGAAAAGGGGGAGTGAACGGAGGTGCAGAGAGGCGCTCCCATGGCCATGGTGAGTAGTACGGATGTGTACTGGTGAGTAGTATTGTGAGGAGGAAGAGGAGGAGAGAAAGCTGGAGGAGGGTGAGTGGACGGAGGTGCAGAGAGGCGCTCCCATGGCCATGGTGAGTAGTAGGGATGTGTACTGGTGAGTAGTATTGTGAGGAGGAGGAGAGAGAGCTGGAGGAGGGGGAGTGGACGGATGTGCAGAGAGGCGCTCCCATGGCCATGGTGAGTAGTAGGGATGTGTACTGGTGAGTAGTATTGTGAGGAGGAGGAGAGAGAGCTGGAAAAGGGGGAGTGAACGGAGGTGCAGAGAGGCGCTCCCATGGCCATGGTGAGTAGTACGGATGTGTACTGGTGAGTAGTATTGTGAGGAGGAAGAGGAGGAGAGAAAGCTGGAGGAGGGGGAGTAGACGGAGGTGCAGAGAGGCGCTCCCATGGCCATGGTGAGTAGTAGGGATGTGTACTGGTGAGTAGTATTGTGAGGAGGAGGAGAAGAGAGCTGGAGGAGGGGGAGTGGACGGAGGTGCAGAGGGGCGCTCCCATGGCCATGGTGAGTAGTAGGGATGTGTACTGGTGAGTAGTATTGTGAGGAGGAGGAGAGAGAGCTGGAGGAGGGGGAGTGGACGGATGTGCAGAGAGGCGCTCCCATGGCCATGGTGAGTAGTAGGGATGTGTACTGGTGAGTAGTATTGTGAGGAGGAGGAGAGAGAGCTGGAGGAGGGGGAGTGGACGGATGTGCAGAGAGGCGCTCCCATGGCCATGGTGAGTAGTAGGGATGTGTACTGGTGAGTAGTATTGTGAGGAGGAGGAGAGAGAGCTGGAGGAGGGGGAGTGGACGGATGTGCAGAGAGGCGCTCCCATGGCCATGGTGAGTAGTAGGGATGTGTACTGGTGAGTAGTATTGTGAGGAGGAGGAGAGAGAGCTGGAAAAGGGGGAGTGAACGGAGGTGCAGAGAGGCGCTCCCATGGCCATGGTGAGTAGTAGGGATGTGTACTGGTGAGTAGTATTATGAGGAGGAGGAGAGAGAGCTGGAGGAGGGGGAGTGGATGGATGTGCAGAGAGGCGCTCCCATGGCCATGGTGAGTAGTAGGGATGTGTACTGGTGAGTAGTATTGTGAGGAGGAGGAGAGAGAGCTGGAAAAGGGGGAGTGAACGGAGGTGCAGAGAGGCGCTCCCATGGCCATGGTGAGTAGTACGGATGTGTACTGGTGAGTAGTATTGTGAGGAGGAAGAGGAGGAGAGAAAGCTGGAGGAGGGGGAGTGGACGGAGGTGCAGAGAGGCGCTCCCATGGCCATGGTGAGTAGTAGGGATGTGTACTGGTGAGTAGTATTGTGAGGAGGAGGAGAAGAGAGCTGGAGGAGGGGGAGTGGACGGAGGTGCAGAGGGGCGCTCCCATGGCCATGGTGAGTAGTAGGGATGTGTACTGGTGAGTAGTATTGTGAGGAGGAGGAGAGAGAGCTGGAGGAGGGGGAGTGGACGGATGTGCAGAGAGGCGCTCCCATGGCCATGGTGAGTAGTAGGGATGTGTACTGGTGAGTAGTATTGTGAGGAGGAGGAGAGAGAGCTGGAGGAGGGGGAGTGGACGGATGTGCAGAGAGGCGCTCCCATGGCCATGGTGAGTAGTAGGGATATGTACTGGTGAGTAATATTGTGAGGAGGAGGAAAGAGAGCTGGAAAAGGGGGAGTGAACGGAGGTGCAGAGGGGCGCTCCCATGGCCATGGTGAGTAGTAGGGATGTGTACTGGTGAGTAGTATAGTGAGGAGGAGGAGAAGAGAGCTGGAGGAGGGGGAGTGGACGGATGTGCAGAGGGGCGCTCCCATGGCCATGGTAAGTAGTAGGGATGTGTACTGGTGAGTAGGGATGCGTACCGGTTATAAAGGTCCGGTTATTACCTGAAAAAACGTTTCGGTTCAGGTCAAAAAAACCGAAACCCAGTTTTCCGTTTTTTTCGGTACTGGACCGGTAAAAAAATCTAGCACTCACATTATATCTTTTTCGTTCTAGACCATCTTAAACCTTCCGTAAATCGCAAAACTTGCGCTCGAAAAAGAGGAAAACATTGCCATTCATGGCGGTCATATTATCTGCATGCTGAGGTACAACAAGCAATCTTTCCCGAAAACGATCTTTTCTCCGTGAAAATATCCCAGCACCACCACAAGACAATGTATCAGGTCATGAAATATGTTGTGATTAGTAAAGAATATTCCTATCGCGGTAGATACACCGTTAGATTGTGCAAAACACGATCAAAATTGACGTTCTCGACACCGACCTCGAGGCGCTAGGCGCCATATTTGTTTTGAATTAGCTGCTCTCGCGAGATTTGATATAGGTTACATGCAAGGTCAGCTGACCTAGACAGCGAGACTTCGCGAGACTTCATGACCTTTCACCCACAGCCGCGGGAACTGAAGTGAGAAGACGTGACGAACTGTTTTCGTTGACGCTTGGGCATATAAAGATGTCATCCCGCAGCATAAAACGGAAAGGGCAAAATCTGTCCGGGGCAGGAGAAGCTGGCTATTATTTTTCTGCCACAAATTGGATAAAGATGGCTTGATCGCGGCAATCAGGGATATGTTTCTGCAGTGGGCCTCCCAAAAGGACTGTGATATCCTGTGATATCAGCGGTGCGGGACTTGCTGCTAATGAACTTCTAATGAATACCAGGTGCCTTGATCAGATGAAGGGCATGCCAGAATGTCAAAAGGCCGAGTTCAGAGAGAAATTCAAGTATATATTTTTTTCATTTTTTTTTTTTTTGAATGTGATTTTTTTTAATGTGATTTGTGTTGGACTCCAACTTGACAAAGTCTAATCTCATTTATTGGTTTCCTTTAAAAAGTGATTTTGCCCTGGAAAATATTTTTCCTTTCACAGTCTTGATCAGTCATTATTACTTATTTCGTTCATTTTTAAGAACTTTAATAATTGTACCTTATTCTGATAGAAGAAAGCAACAGACTTAGCATTGTGTTATACTCTCAGGTTAGTGTACAATAACATGATATCAGTCTTGGTCTATGACAAACAGCGTTACACTGGTATAAAAGTACATGTATGTGTATCACAGTGCAATGTAAGAACACTCCAAGTACTAGTAAATAGAAGTTTGGCAATTAATCAGATATGCCATGGGTTCAGGTCGGACCTAATAGGTCCGGACCTGAACCTAAACTTTTAGGTTCAGGTCCGGACCTGAACCTGAAAATGGGTTTAGGTCCGCATCCCTACTGGTGAGTAGTATAGTGAGGAGGAGGAGAAGAGAGCTGGAGGAGGGGGAGTGGACGGAGGTGCAGAGGGGCGCTCCCATGGCCATGGTGAGTAGTAGGGATGTGTACTGGTGAGTAGTATAGTGTGGAGGAGGAGAGAGAGATGGAGGAGGGGGAGTGGACGGATGTGCAGAGAGGCGCTCCCATGGCCATGGTGAGTAGTAGGGATGTGTACTGGTGAGTAGTATTGTGAGGAGGAGGAGAGAGAGCTGGAGGAGGGGGAGTGGACGGAGGTGCAGAGGGGCGCTCCCATGGCCATGGTGAGTAGTAGGGATGTGTACTGGTGAGTAGTATTGTGAGGAGGAAGAGGAGGAGAGAAAGCTGGAGGAGGGGGAGTGGACGGAGGTGCAGAGGGGCGCTCCCATGGCCATGGTGAGTAGTAGGGATGTGTACTGGTGAGTAGTATAGTGAGGAGGAGGAGAAGAGAGCTGGAGGAGGGGGAGTGGACGGAGGTGCAGAGGGGCGCTCCCATGGCCATGGTGAGTAGTAGGGATGTGTACTGGTGAGTAGTATAGTGAGGAGGAGGAGAAGAGAGCTGGAGGAGGGGGAGTGGACGGAGGTGCAGAGGGGCGCTCCCATGGCCATGGTGAGTAGTAGGGATGTGTACTGGTGAGTAGTATAGTGAGGAGGAGGAGAGAGAGCTGGAGGAGGGGGAGTGGACGGATGTGCAGAGAGGCGCTCCCATGGCCATGGTGAGTAGTAGGGATGTGTACTGGTGAGTAGTATAGTGAGGAGGAGGAGAGAGAGATGGAGGAGGGGGAGTGGACGGAGGTGCAGAGGGGCGCTCCCATGGCCATGGTGAGTAGTAGGGATGTGTACTGGTGAGTAGTATTGTGAGGAGGAAGAGGAGGAGAGAAAGCTGGAGGAGGGGGAGTGGACGGAGGTGCAGAGGGGCGCTCCCATGGCCATGGTGAGTAGTAGGGATGTGTACTGGTGAGTAGTATAGTGAGGAGGAGGAGAAGAGAGCTGGAGGAGGGGGAGTGGACGGAGGTGCAGAGGGGCGCTCCCATGGCCATGGTGAGTAGTAGGGATGTGTACTGGTGAGTAGTATAGTGAGGAGGAGGAGAAGAGAGCTGGAGGAGGGGGAGTGGACGGAGGTGCAGAGGGGCGCTCCCATGGCCATGGTGAGTAGTAGGGATGTGTACTGGTGAGTAGTATAGTGAGGAGGAGGAGAGAGAGCTGGAGGAGGGGGAGTGGACGGATGTGCAGAGAGGCGCTCCCATGGCCATGGTGAGTAGTAGGGATGTGTACTGGTGAGTAGTATAGTGAGGAGGAGGAGAGAGAGATGGAGGAGGGGGAGTGGACGGATGTGCAGAGGGGCGCTCCCATGGCCATGGTGAGTAGTAGGGATGTGTACTGGTGAGTAGTATAGTGAGGAGGAGGAGAAGAGAGCTGGAGGAGGGGGAGTGGACGGAGGTGCAGAGGGGCGCTCCCATGGCCATGGTGAGTAGTACGGATGTGTACTGGTGAGTAGTATAGTGAGGAGGAGGAGGAGAGAGAGCTGGAAAAGGGGGAGTGAACGGAGGTGCAGAGAGGCGCTCCCATGGCCATGGTGAGTAGTAGGGATGCGTACTGGTGAGTAGTATAGTGAGGAGGAGGAGAAGAGAGCTGGAGGAGGGGGAGTGGACGGAGGTGCAGAGGGGCGCTCCCATGGCCATGGTGAGTAGTACGGATGTGTACTGGTGAGTAGTATAGTGAGGAGGAGGAGGAGAGAGAGCTGGAAAAGGGGGAGTGGACGGATGTGCAGAGAGGCGCTCCCATGGCCATGGTGAGTAGTACGGATGTAAAGACTCCAATAACAAAGACTCCAATAACTAAAGACGAAAGACTCCAATAACACAAGTTCTGAAGTTAGTTCTCCAGATATGCTTTTTAAACTTCAATTGTACTGAACCACTGATTGTACATGTGTTTCTGAAATGAGTAATATACCTGTAGACATTGCAGCATTGTTATATATCCTCAGTAGTGGTGCCTTTTTTGTTTGTGGGACTGGAAGTCTTACAGAGCAGCAAGGGTAAGGGTGTGAAGTCTGCCATCCCTGATTGCGTTGCTTATTTATGTGTTTTAGGAGAAGCCAAAAATGTTTGCGAAGGGGACAGAGATCAACCATGCTGTGGTCCTGAAGAAACTGAACGAGATCCTAGCGGCTCGCGGGAAGAAGGGCACCGACCGCTCCGAGCAGATTATGCTACTCGGGGTATGTACATGTAGTAGAACAGTAGATGCAGAATCTGTTAGCTTCTTACTTTTAGCTCATCAGGGCATACCGATTTGACTACATGGAAGACTTCCGACAACTTATGGAAGGTTACCCTAAAAAAAAGTTGCCTTCATTATGAGACCTAAGTGGTGGGGAAGATTTTCAAATGACTGAACTTAAAGAACAAAGTAGTATCCCAAACAACATAACTTCTTTATTTTTTTTATTTATTACTTCTTTTTCTTGTAAGATTTCGGAAAACTTTGCTCACGGCTCACAATACATGATGTACAGGGAGTAAGTGGAGGAAATTAGTAAGTTTTATTATTATCGGAAAAAAGGCTTTGTACATGTGTTGTATGACATTAGTTCCCATTTTCCCCATATTTTTTTCAATCTACGGCATACATTTTGCTCATTTTGCAGGTTCTTTTTCAAGTATTTTTTTTTTGAAACAGACGAAGACTGATGTAAGCGTGGATATCGATGTATCATGACATCCATATAACTAAGATAGCCTAGCCTTTTCATGACAATGAAGTATTAAGTAGGAATTCTACCAAGGCAAGACTTTTGAGTTTCCCAAAATTTGTCATGATAGACTTCCCATGACCTCACATGTGTCCAACGTAACAGCAGTATGATATGTTTTATTTGTCTTCTTTGTTTTCTAGGAGCTGCGGAGAATTTCGGAAGAAAACAACCTTGGTCTGGGGATGACAGTGAAAATTCTGTTCAACATCGTAGCGTCCATCTTCGACTATAACCCCAACATTGCCACCTGCATGAAGGACGAGATGTGGGCAAAGTCAGTAGAAAAAACACTTTGTTTAGTTGTAATACAAAAAAATCAATGATTTCTGTGTTTTCTTTGTTTATTGAGAATTAACTGTATTTTATGGGGTGATAATGTGTGTGGGTAACAAGAGTACATGTAGCTTGCTCCCAGGCATTCATAAAATCAAAACTTGTATTTTTATCTTGCAAAATTGCAAGTTCATATAATCTTTACTTGCAGATCTTGAAAATCGCTTTCAAATTGCAAGTTGCTTAGTTGTATTTCGAACCATGAATTTTACATAGTTAAGACCCTCTGCTAAGCAACCAGATGTCTTACCCAACAAACAACCATTTTTCAGTTCCGAGGGGGCATTTATATCACTCAACAACCAAAAAATTATCAACAGCACCCAGCCCAGGTGCTCACCTGGTAACCATCTGACAGGCTGACTAAGTGGTGTTTCCCAGCTCCAGTCCTAGGAAGCAATGGCTTTTTCTTGTCATTCTATGTCAGTTGGCAAGTGTTACTCTAAATCTCTAACGTCTCGTATCAGCCACTGTCTCGTAACAGCCACCGTCTCGTATCAGCCATACGGTGATTTACACCATTTACCCCGGACGGGAGACCTGGCGCATCCCCGTCTTGTATGACAGCCAACGAAAGGGTATGTCACCCCGTAAAAAGATAAGGATGGTATAACCCCAATATAGCGAAAGCATGTCGACTCATGACTCTAACCTAATCTAAGGACAAAAATTTTGTTACCCAGGATATCTATTTTAAATTTTACCTCTAATCCCTTTACTGAGTGTTACTGTTCCTTGCTACCCCAAACAGATGCATCACCTACATCACAGAGACGATGGACATACTGATCGACAACACCAACATCTTTGTGGGAGCAAACGTGCTGGAGGAGTCTGAGGCAATCGAGGTGGGTTCACAGTATACTTCATGTCAGTAATTGCTGCCCAATTCAGCCACTGTTATATGTAGATCTGATAAACAACATGCTTTTGTCTTATCAACTTCTCTAAAAAGAGCCTTCTCATCAGATGAGATAAAAAGCCACAGTAATTACTGGCAGTACTAGTACTAGTGTGATAGGAGCGCAACTTTCTCAGCAATATGGAGGTTCTTGGATTTTACTAAGACCAATGCTTTTGACACTATGTTCCTGTCAATACAAAGTTTTTGGCCTATTGACAGGATATGATGAGAATTTGTTTGGCACTATTGACTGGATGTTCAATACAGTTTTTTGCACTATATTGAATGGATGTTCCTGTCGATAGGATTTTTTCGACATTGTTGACAGGATGATCCTTTGATAAGGCTTGTGAACTGTCCTCATGATCCTGTCAACTGTAATCCTAACCCTGAAGATAATCCTGTAAAATCTTTCAAAAGTTAGACAAGACTTCATTTTTGCCCTTTAAACGTTTACAAAATGACATTCAAGACAAAATTAGGGAAGCAAGTACTAAGTAACTTTCTTGACTCAAAAAAGGTTTCAGTATGTCACATTTAGGAAGATTATCATAGGTTTATTTGTGTGCCCATACATGCAACATGTACCTGACATGAAGACATTATCTGTATGTAACTTTTTATTTAGTGGATATATATATACCTCAGAAAGAGACAGATATGTTAAGTCTCTGACATGTGTGGTTTTGTGTTGACCAGGCTGAACCATTCCGTGTGCGGGGATGTATCCTGTCTGTGATGGAGAGAGCTGATGAGGAGTTCATCAAAATGCTGCAGGCTTGTGATGCCCACTCTACAGAATATGTGGAGAGGTGAGGAGTAGTAGAACAGCAGTGTGTGTCTCTGTGTGGAAGTGTCTGTGAATAAGTGTGTGTTTAAGTGTCTGTGAATAAGTGGTTGTGTGTGGTTATGTGTGTGTATAAGTGTGTGCATGTGTGTTTGTGTGTGTCTGTAACTTGTGTGTGTGTGAGCGTGTGTGTGAGCGTGTGTGTTTGTACATGTCTGTGCATGTTCACTTGCGGAGACTGGTATCACCTCATTGAATATGAACTGAACTAAACTGTTCATATGTGCATATGTACATGTTTGTGTGTCCATGTGAGTGTGTGTGTGTGTCCATGTCTGTGTGTTCATGTGTGTGTGTATCCATGTGTATGTACATGTATGTGTGTGTGTTTGTATCACATGTGTTTCTGTGTGTGTGTGTGTGTGCACAAGAGTGTGTGTGTACAATGAAATTGTCTTGCTGTATCTACATGTACACCTACATTAATTTTTTTTTACAATGTAATTACATGTACATATGTTACAAGTTCTGTTTGTGCTGTTTCAATGCTCAGCTGTAACCTTGAAGAATGATTATTGCAATGACATTTCCTTCATTTGCCCTTCTGCCAGGCTGAAGGATGAGAAGAAGATTGAAGTGCTTGTTGTGCGTCTACAGAAGTACCTTGAAGAACGGGGTACATCTCAAGAAATCTGTAGGGTCTACCTGCGCAGGATCGAACACGTGTACTACAAGGTAACTATCTTCCTCTACAGGTAACGTTCAATATTACCAGGTCCTGCCACTGACAAATTTGGCCTGCACCACTCAATTTACTCCCTTTTTACTCCAACAAAAGTTGGACCTGGCAGTATAGTAGATGTTCTCATCTGTGTAGCAGCTGTAAGGTACTGTTGATGCAATTAAGTGTGCATTGATGTAATTTTGTTGTAGGAAAAAAATGAAGTGGTTTCCGTGTTTGTGCTTGAAACAAGGTGGTAAGCAGGAAGAAGACAGAAATGTACATTTTCCCTCTGCAGTATGACTACAAATATTACAAGTCTATCTGTAGACATGACTGTAAGTTGTAGATGTACAGTTGTTGACTACATTTTCCCTCTACAGTATGACTACGAACATTACAAGTCTATCTGTAGACATGACTGTAAGTTGTAGATGTACAGTTGATGACTACATTTTCCCTCTACAGTATGACTACAAATATTACAAGTCTATCTGTAGACATGACTGTAAGTTGTAGATGTACAGTTGTTGACTACATTTTCCCTCTACAGTATGACTACGAACATTACAAGTCTATCTGTAGACATGACTGTAAGTTGTAGATGTACAGTTGATGACTACATTTTCCCTCTGCAGTATGACTGCGAACATTACAAGTCTATCTGTAGACATGACTGTAAGTTGTAGATGTACAGTTGATGACTACATTTTCCCTCTACAGTATGACTACGAACATTACAAGTCTATCTATAGACATGACTGTAAGTTGTAGATGTACAGTTGTTGACTACATTTTCCCTCTGCAGTATGACTGCGAACATTACAAGTCTATCTGTAGACATGACTGTAAGTTGTAGATGTACAGTTGATGACTACATTTTCCCTCTACAGTATGACTACAAACATTACAAGTCTATCTGTAGACATGACTGTAAGTTGTAGATGTACAGTTGATGACTACATTTTCCCTCTGTAGTATGACTACGAACATTACAAGTCTATCTGTAGACATGACTGTAAGTTGTAGATGTACAGTTGATGACTGTACATTTTCCCTCTGCAGTATGACTACGAACATTACAAGTCTATCTGTAGACATGACTGTAAGTTGTAGATGTACAGTTGATGACTACATTTTCCCTCTGCAGTATGACTACGAACATTACAAGTCTATCTGTAGACATGACTGTAAGTTGTAGATGTACAGTTGATGACTACATTTTCCCTCTGCAGTATGACTACGAACATTACAAGTCTATCTGTAGACATGACTGTAAGTTGTAGATGTACAGTTGATGACTACATTTTCCCTCTGCAGTATGACTACGAACATTACAAGTCTATCTGTAGACATGACTGTAAGTTGTAGATGTACAGTTGATGACTACATTTTCCCTCTGCAGTATGACTACAAACATTACAAGTCTATCTATAGACATGACTGTAAGTTGTAGATGTACAGTTGATGACTGTACATTTTCCCTCTGCAGTATGACTACGAACATTACAAGACTGCAGACCTGATCAGGAAGACAGTGGAGCAGAAGGAGGAAGAAGCGAAAGATGGGGAGGTGGAAGCGAAGGATGGGAAGGTAGAACGGAAGGATGAGGAGGTGGAAGGGAAGGATGGGGAGGTGGAAGGGAAGGACAGAGAGGTGACTCCCCAGGAAAAGGGTGGGGAGGAAGCCAAGGACATGGTTGAGGAACAGAAGGTATGTGATTGTGAATTGGTATCAACACTTTGCCGTGAGGGAGCCTATAGTGACAGACGGTCATCAAAACGTCAGCTTGAATAAAACACTTGATTGTGCACAAAGAACAGTGTTATCCACTCATCTTTGTTGTATAAAAATCTGTCTCAAAATAATATTCTGTTGGGCCACACCGCTTGATACATACAACTTCCCATGTTAAGTGGAAAGCCCGAAGCACATTTAAGAACCCAGCACAGTTGTGGAAAGAGATGGTACTACATATGTACAAAACATGTATGCCTCGCTGTGCTCTGGCCAAAAGCTACCATTCGGTCATTACCTGGTTAAACAAAGGACGAGGATCTTTTTCTGCTGGTTAGTTTCCAAACCTTTCTTCTGACAATTTACAAGTACGTCACCTCTTGGTCTGTATTTTACAGCAGAAAGAGAAGACTGCAGTCATAATGGATAAGTTGTGCAAGTACATCTACGCCAAGGACACCACTGACCGCATCCGCACGCGAGCCATCCTGTGCCACATCTACCACCACGCCCTCCACGGGCGCTGGTACGAGGCCAGGGACCTGATGTTGATGTCACATCTACAGGACACCATCCAACACTCCGACGTGCCAACTCAGGTTAGTCACTGGGATGTGCCTAGTAAGCATTCCCACCAATAGTATGAAAACACCACTAAGCGTTATGCCAGAACAGAAAAAGAAGTCAGTCTTTTTATTCAAACCGGCCAACAGCAGTCTTGAGTCACGTGACAATGTGGGATATACAAGATGGGAAGGTCATGTGACGTGCTGAAATGAAGCAAAAACTCACCGGCCATTAAATACAATGTACGTCTTGGTGATGGTATACACCTGTTAAAGTCAAAATATTGTGGGTAGAAACAAATAGAAACATAAAACAGACATCAATGATGCACAGTGTTCTTCTTCATTTAGCCATGCTTATGATAATTAATTACATAACTGTTTAACCAATAGGATTGTGATTAGTATCCACAGTCTGGCTATAGATGTTTAGTAATGTTAATAAAGAATTTGGTAGTAGGATATGAAACAATCTGTCCTGAAGTTAACTTTGCTGTGATATTTCCCTACAGATTCTGTACAACCGCACCATGGTTCAGCTGGGTCTGTGTGCGTTTCGCTACGGGAACATCAAAGATGCTCACAACGCCTTGTTAGATATTCAGTCTGGAGGGAGAGCAAAGGAGCTCCTAGCACAGGTAAAGTACAGGGCACCGCACATTTTGGTGTGTCAAAGAGCAATGTATGATTTAAGATGGGCAACATACTGTAAATACATTTGTAGAGATTTGATTTCGTGTTGAGAGAATCTGGCATGGTCACAATGTGTTTGCGAATATGACAACTCATTTCATTGCACCACTACCTGACCCCCTCCCTCCCCTTCCCAACACAGGGTCTCCTCATGCAGCGCAATGTTGAACGTGATCCCGAGCGGGAGAAGATTGAAAAGCGACGACAGATGCCCTTCCACATGCACATCAACCTGGAGCTGCTGGAGTGTGTGTACCTGGTGTCAGCCATGCTGCTGGAGATCCCTTACATGGCAGGTGGGCTAGAGCACCTGTCAATCATATCACCTGTAACCAATCAGCTGCCAGTACATGTAATCTCCTCCTCTCAGTTTTCAAGCACCTGTCAATCATGTCAGCTGCAATCCATCAGCGGCCAGTACAAGTAATCTCTCAGTGAAGTTTTAGCCAATCAGCATCAGACAGGAACAAATCAAATTTTAAACATCATTCCAGTACACCAATCAGTAATCTCCTCTCAATGAAATTTCAGCTAATCAACATCTGACAAGAAGTAATGAAATTTCTATCATCATTCCAGTCTTAAACTATCAGGATTGAATATTATGAGCATAGATGCATTTACATTGTGGTACATGTACCTCTGGTCCAGGAAAGTCCCAGAAATGCATGACTATTTCTTTACTGTAGGACCTGGTACTCTGATAGAGGGGGAACGACAAGATTAGACTGGAGTCTTTCTTTTGTGACTTGGAAAACAATTTTTTAAAGAAGCATACATACATTTGTAGAAACAGCAAAGCACACTGCTCCTATGGAAAATATTAGTTATGAAGGCAGATTCCTGATATCCCCTGAGGCTTGTGTCCTCCTCTTAAGGTGATATCTTCTCAGATGGGACGTAAAGCTAGAGGTCCCGTGTTTGAAGAGAGCCACACCTTGAGCCTTCAAACACCCACCACACTTATGAACAAGATGTTTAAGTTGAAGTTTGCTTTTTTAAGGTTTATCTCATTTCCACCCTGGTATGTCTATGTTCCAATGGCCGGTGCAATGGCCTAGAGGGTAGAGTGTTCGCCTTGCACACGGTAGGTCGTGATTTCAATCCCCAGCCAGGTCATACCAAAGACTCTAAAAATGGTACATACTGCTTTCTCTGCTTAGCACTCAGCATTTGGGAAAGAGTATGGAAGTTAAACACACATCACTACCAGCGGACCAGCCCCCTGCTGTAGTTACTTGCACAAATGTGTGGCCCAAGGGCTACAGAAATGGATATGGGGGCCACCCCTATGCGTCTTATCAAGAGGTCTGGGATACTTTAACTAACTTATGTCTATGTTCCAGCCCATGAGTTCGACGCCCGGCGCAGAATGATCAGCAAGAGTTTCCATCACCAGCTGAGGGTCAGTGAGAGACAGCCTCTGGTTGGTCAGTACCTTCCACTTTATTACATGCAGTTAATTGTGGCATCATTTTGCATAGAGGTTAGGGCCCCAAACCCTAACACGGTCCCTATTTATCCCCTCGGGAAAGACACTTCATAGGTATTTATCACTTATTGTGGTAGGGAATTTTCTTGAACAGCCTTTGTAACCCGTGTTTCTGTTGGTACTACTAAGTATGATGTGTCTAACTTTTATTTGGCATGTAAGTCTTGTTGTGTCTTAACTATTGAGTAATTATATTCATATGTACATGTTGCTGCCATTTTTCTCGGAAACGTGAGATTGTGAGATTGAAAAAAAAAAAGACAAATCTGATGAAGAATCAATGAATAATTATATTGATAATGTACATGTAAACAGACAGATTTGATAGAATGTGGTTCTGTTTTTCAAAAGATTTGTCAGTTTTATCAGTATGCACATGACTTGTATGTTTTACATAAAATGCTTGGTATCAGAAATATTTATGAACTTATTGAATTCATGATATTTTTGATACGAAGGCACCACTGCAGAAGTCACTGTTAAACATGTTGAGTTTCTATTTGTAGGACCTCCTGAGAGTATGCGTGAACATGTGGTGGCCGCCTCCAAGGCTATGAAGATAGGAGACTGGCGCGCCTGTAGAGACTTCATCATTAATGAAAAAATGAACGGAAAGGTAAGCTACCTATGGCATGACATCGCTCAATGTAGAAATATGCTTATTTGAGGTTAAGGTACATGTATCTCATGCAGAGAACCTGCACTCGCAAGATTATTTTAAGTTATTTAGAGAACACTGATTTCAATACTCGTACAATGTTTTCTTCTTTTTGGTATTGACGATTCATCTTTGTGGTAGAAATGACTCATTTTTATTCACAACATGTATTAAGCAGTATTACTTTAAATGCATTTAAGTTTGCATTTTTTTTATTTTGTGCTAAGGCGAAAATGGAGTGTTCACGGTGGTTTTACGTTGGCGGCAGCGCTATAGTTACATACATTGTACTGCTACAGTATTGGACAAAAATGTTTGCGGTGGCTTTAAGTTCGCGTTGAAATGGTCGCCGGGAAAACCGCAAACACAAAACCACCGCAAACATTTCTGCATTTACAGTATATACTTGCCTATACGTTTATCTTTATTCAGTACAGTTAAATTGAGCTTCAGTATTTTGGACCTATGCATTAAAGATTTTTCTGGTATCATATGGCATGCAGTTACTGTAGAAGTCAGTAATTTCAACTGTATTAAACATTTTTCATGCTTCAAAAAGCGACCTACGGGCCATTATCCTGTACCATCATTTGCAAATGTACAAAGCAGTAAAAAAGAAGTTTCCTGTACTCAGTATAACACTTTTATCTAGTCAAGATAACAACTGGAGTTGCTCGAGTAACTGGTGGTCACCGAAACGTTGGCTGTTGATTGTGTATAACATTAGGTACTGGTTGTGAATAAAGAGCCTTGTTTTTCAGCAATTCTCCAACCTGATTAGATTATTCAGGGAAGGTCTCTCATTGGTTGAGTAAACCATGACTGTTTCCATAGGTGTGGGATCTGTTCCCGGAGGCGGAGAAGGTTCGTGACCTCATCAGCAGGAAGATCCAGGAAGAGAGCCTGCGCACCTATCTCTTCACCTACAGTGCTATTTATGACTCTCTCTGGTAAGGAGTGGTAGAACAGTCCTCTCCTTTATAGTTTTTCATACAAAAAATGTACTTGACAGTTTTAAGGGACTTGAACTAGTTCATTGTCTTGATTGTCCCGGGTGAGTGAAAGCGCTGATATTAATTTTATCTACTCGCGCCTCTTCTAGCTCGGATATTTATTTATGTATTTCGATTAACCACATTTTGTGGAAGGATTGACATAACAGGTGAACTATCACCTTTTTGTGTCCTCCTGTACTTGAACAGTCAGGCTAGTGCAATTTTTGGACACCCTACACAAATAAGAGATTGCACATCCCAGTGTAGCGAATCTACTGATCATTTCCCTTAGGTACAGGTAAAGCAGTCATCCTCAATTGAGGTGAAGCATGATGCTTTTTCAAGAAGGTAGTGGTAGTGCAATGCAGCTTCGCTACGGCTCGCGTTTTTGGCCAAGCACACCGGGTCACCCCTACTCTTCTCGATAAGTGTGTTGGGTTTTTTACATGCAGAGGTTTGAGGCTTATGCCTGAACCTCCCTCATACACGGGGCCGCCGGCTTTATGTCACCATCCAAAATAACGAATGCAATCCCTTACAACATGTCCAAGCTGGAGTCGACTCATTTCCCTTACAAATATTATATCGATGCCTATCAAAAGTATGATCATTTGTCAGAAAATGCATTTTAACATGTACAGCAACCCAAGTGTGTCTCTCTTGAAGCTACCTCACTTCTGGCCAATACCCTCATTGAGATATCTGCCTTAAGATTGCCTAGATAACACTTTAAGTTGCTTTTTTCTTGACAAATAGAAGAAGAGTTGCTAGTAAAATGCATAGAAATATTTCATTTAGATTTCAGGCCTGTAAAAAGTAAGCTCGTGCAATTATTAGATATTTTATGTACTTGCCCAATAAGGCCAGTGATTTTTAAAAAACTTGTCCAACCCTGAATAAGAAAGTTAATGACTCAAGTATTTGGAATGTGTATGCTAGTTGAAATCGTTCCTCCATGTTTTAAGATGTTGGCTGTGTTCCTTGTTGCAGTTTGGTAACCCTGGCTGAGATGTTTGAGCTGGACGGACCTGTAGTTCACAGTATCATCAGCAAAATGATCATCAATGAGGAGCTAGCTGTGAGTACATATAGAATTTTATGTCATACACGGGCCGCGAAAACTTTCAAGAAGGGTGTTCCGCACCGTGTGATAATTTTCCGTATCACACAGGGTTCTGCTTGTTTCACACAGGCTTCCATAGAATATTTAGAATGTACTTCGAGTGCGCCGGTTGCACCGCTGTTGAAAATTTGAATACCGGATACAGAGGTTGGAATCAATGTTGTTAGGATTTTTTTTTTTGGGAACACAAAACTCTCAACTTCTGGCGCATTTTACATTGAAATGTGTTCTTTTTCGGGTGGGTATGACATAGATAAAATACAACACGGTGTATTCTGCATCACCCTCGGTCCCAGCCCTCCCGTCGGCCGAATCAGCATGGTGTTTTGCATACATGTATCACCTTAAGTGCCGTTCCGACCGCAAACGACCCGAAGGAGGGCGATACAAAATTATACACTGAGAAAACACACATTTCATTGCAAAATGCATCAGATAGTTGAGAAAAATTGGTGTCTTCAACAGTTCAACCTAAAAGCTGAAACAACAGCAATTCAAATGTCCAAATCCGGCATTCCTATTTTCGACAGTGGGTACTGGCACTTGTTGATACATGTAGGTGGGATAATTCCTTTTTATCCAATCACATTTAGGATTGTGATCACAAGCAGTACTCTTTCCGGTACAAAGGCTGCAAAGTTATTGTTTGGTAAAACAAGTTCTATCAGTTCAGTCTTTTGTTCAACCTTTCTGATCACTCAGATTTCATTAAAATGAAGTTAACTTTTTTCCCAACTTTTTTTCCACACTCTTGTCATGTTATCCGTATAATCAAATCACTATGGCCTTCTCAACCCGTAGTGTGTGTGTGTAAGTGATACCATACATGTACCTCCTGCAGGCATCCTGGGATGAACCGACCCAGACGGTGGTCATGCACCGGTCCGAGCCGACCCGCCTACAGAACCTGGCCCTGCAGCTGTCCGACAAACTGGCCAACCTCGTGGACAACAACGAACGTATCCTGGAGGTCAAGCAGGGCACGTCCGCCTTCTACACCAGACAGGGCGAGGGCCGCTTCGGCCGTCAAGGGAAAGAGCGCCATCATCAAGGGAAAGAGCGCCACCAAGGTAAGGGTAAGATCACCGCTCTTTTTTTTAACGGAATTTATGGCATACACATACAAATTTTGAAAAATTCATAGAATCCACTACTTAGAAACATAAATTTTACGGAATTCATAAAATTCGTATGGGGGCATACACGTGTTTGTAAACTAATATTGTTGTTGGCACAGTGGTGCAGGATCCCAGAACTCAGAAATTGTGGATTTGCTTAGAATACTTGCCGATTCCCGCAGAAAGTTGTAGCCTTGTTTCCCTAAGTTCATTGGTCGGCAGCTCTAATCTGATTTCTGATCCCCGCTTCCTTTTTTTTCTTATTTGAGAGAATGGAAAGTATATGTGTCATTTGGGATATGAATAAACCCCAAAAATGCTTGTTGGAGAAGGTTTTATTTTTTCTTTTTCCACTCTTTGAAATGCACTTAAGTTTCACGAATATGTTGTTTGAAACATGTAAGGGAAGCTAAACTTAAGATTGGAAATTCTACTTTACTATGCTAAATACGCTCCCCTTTAACCAGTCTGGTACATGTATGTTAAATTTGCAGATCCTGTGGTAACATTTAGATCTCTCAAAGGATGTCTGTTTATTTTGGTTTTACTGACTGCAATTTCCTGCAAAAATCTGAAAACCAAGAAATAAAGATAGTGTGGCCGTCTTGTCTCCTTCCTTATGAACCGTGTCCATGTGTCAGTTTTGTAAGACAGTGTTCCACTGATGTGTTGATGCAGGTCAGTCAGGGTACCACCAACAACAGGGTCGTGGGTACCAGGGACAGAGGCGGGACCGAGGAGACAGGGACAGGGACCACAACAAGGGCTACCAGAATAAGGGCTACAACAGATGGTAGTCATCAGTACTTCCTCAACTACCTGATTCTTCAAGTGTTTATGTCACCAATGACACTTAAACACAACAGTTCCCGATTACAAGCACAGGATTACACTTCAACAACCACGTCTGCCGCTGAAGTAGATATCTCAGTCCAACATATGTAAATCTCAAATTACAAGAACTACGGTTCGAGATAAAATAGCATGTCATGTCTGTATGGCAATTTGGATTGTGTGTTGCTTAACAGTAACAGTTCTTTAAATGGAATTTACCTACTATACTTATGTCATCGTAGACAATACCATGTGTATGCTAACTGGTCTCCAAGTTTGTATCATCTTGGTAGTAATAAAAAGAGAGAACAATTACTGCTTCATTGTTGTCTTCTATTAGTTTATGATGATAAAGGGTTAGTGTCCAGCCCAGAGGTGTATATGGTGATAAGGCCTGACCAGTTCCTACTACCACCAAATTAATTTTTTTCTTGATTAGGCCACAGCAAGTAAACATTATGGATGACATCAGTGCTTGCATTGATTTTCGCCCGCCTGTTTTGAAAAAAAAAGAAGTCTCCTCTCGAGATGGTCAACATGACTAAGTACCAAAAACGGGAAAATGTATCGTGTTGAAGCCATGAGTGTATAGTTATAGAAGTGAAACTTGTTAAGTAGTTATGGAAGTGACACTAGTGAGGTACAATGTAGTCTTTACGTAATGTTGTTAGATACCAGTCTACCACATTAGTGTCACTTTGTGCTCTTCGGCAGTGATACTTAATACAACGTTAATTACGGTGTCTATTTTTAAAATTCAGGCATGTAGGCAAAATTTAGTGCTACCAGTCGAGCTATGGGGACATCCTTTTTTACAGACGAGAGATTGAAAGTGATCTTTTAGCAGAGATACGTGTACAGTGACATCTCAGATGATTTGATAACACTAACTCCGAACGTGTTGCGTAAGTGGTAAGCGATCCCGTTAGCTTGCTTCGCTGGATTAGTGGGTGGGTGTGGGAGTCATGTTGTAAGGCTCTGGATCGCAGTTCGTATGCCTTACCCGTCAAGCCTGTGCATGTAAAAGAACCCAACACACTTATGGTGTAGGGATGACCCGGTGTGCTTGGCTTTATATGCGAGCCATAGCGAAGCCGCATTGTGCTACCAGTTTCTTCAAATTGAAGATGACAAAGGAACTAAGAAAGTGAAAGTGATCTTGAACCAGTTTAGCTCACTGAAGAGCTATTCTTACACTGGTCCTGAAAGAGAAGACTGACACGATATACATTGTTTACAGGTTCATCGTACCCGGGAAATTGCCCTACACGTCGCTTTTTTCGACAAGTACAATTAACAGTTGACCACGGCTTAACGTCCCGTCCTATCCTACGGACCGTCACCCTTCCCAGTAGCGTGCATGCCGGGTGAGCGACAACAGCTACACTCAAGCAGATGCTGTTGGGGGAAATTATGACCTTATCGTATGCCCCGTTTTCTGTCAGCTCTCTTGTTATCTCCATGAAAAATGGAGATATTGTTTTTGGTGTGTTTGTTGTTGGAGAGAACTGACAAAAAGAACAACGAGGCATATGATAAGGAGGTCAAAATTTTCCCCAACAACATCTGCTTGGAGAGTAACAACAGGATTCTAAGTCACCGGTGAGTAATACTGTCGGATTAGCGGCTTTTTGGTCCAGAGGCAGCTAGGGTCACTGACTACGCACGGTAAGAGTCTGACTGTAAGCCCCCCCTCTCACTGGACTAGCGGCACGCTGGTGGCGTCGCTGCGGCCGATCGAATTGACAGAGCTCTCAACGAATTATTGACAAAAAATGAATATTTAAAGCTTTGTGTGTTTTGTTGTCTTCATGGTCATACTTGTACATTTTGAACGATATTCCCCATTATAAAGTCAAGGGTAACAAAAATCCAGTTTTGGACGCAGCGACGCCACCAGCGTGCCGCGGGTCTAGGGAGAGGGCGGCTTAATATACTTAAGTGGACATATGATTTTGCATATCGAAAGAAGACAGCACCATGATGAGTACGTTTTAGAAGTCGAGTAAACGATCAGCATCAAATTTAAGTTTTAACCAGTGAAACGCATGCAGAGATCTGGCGTGTTTTAAAACACATGGCCATTGGGAATTGTGAAAAGGCTACAAATGTATAATCACATGTCCCTGCAGCTCAACTGGTAGTAGCCTCACATGGTTTCAATCAGTTTAGAGACTCCGGTTCAAATACTGGGAAGTGCATCTCGGTTGGGGCTGCACCCGTCTTTTGGAAGGGGCGTAAAATGGGGGTCCCGTGTCCGAGCAGGTGCCTCGAGAACGTTACAGGGGAGGCTTAGCAACCCCTCACTGTAAGATATACACGGATTCTATAAAACAGCTTGATAACCTCTGTGCCTCTTGGCACTACAAGGTCAACAACAACTCTTTCAAGGCAATTGTTATTCTATCGGTTAATGCCACTGATCAATTACCTTGTATCCATATAACATAACATTTTGTCATATTGTCAAACAGAAAAAAGGTCACTTGGCACATTTGCACCCACCTTATTCCATCTTAAGCGTTTTATATCGAGATGATTCAGAATACATTTCTAAAACAGCTAGAAGCCTCTTACCACCCTTTATTTTTGGCAAGGGTAGCTCTCCTATCAAAACGTGATGGAATCTTAGAAACCCCGCAAGCCAGAAAACAGTAATGATGTGATTATTATTGATACTCTCAGTAGTCCGACACATTGCTTCGTCCAGCGGGCGTATAGGAAAACCCAGCTGACTGCAAAACGTATGAATATGCAGGATGTCAAGGGTATTTGATTAGACCCGTGCAAGCGCGGAGGTAAAATTGCATTCGATGCATGCACGTAAAACTTTAAAAGAAGGAAAAACTTTTTGAGGTTACTGCAAATGGTTATATTTTCGCGGCTGTTTTCACCGCGGACAGAGTCCTCTAATGCTAGGATAAGTGACTGCCAACACCATGAGTAGTACAATACTATCCAGAGAGCACATGCGGTATACCCTATACAGATCAATGACAGTTGATCACGCCAGCCTTGCCGAAAGCGACAGTTCTGTCCGGCTGTAGCAGCCCTGCCGAGTCACTAGTTGGTGTGAGACCGAGTGCTAGATCATAGTTTCCGGCGGGACTGGCTGTCCGGAAAGACACCAGTGTTTCATTATTTGACTGTACATAAAGATGCTCTTGTTTCCACCGCGAACCTAAAACCACCATGAACACTACATTTTCTTCCTACCGCGAAATTGGATCCCCGCGAACTTTAACCAATCTGTAGTATTGAGCAGGCAATACGCGTGCGACATCTGCAACGGGAAGCGTTTTCAACATGTCGTATCAACAGCAGTGTTATGTGTAGTGCAGTTTGTGTACCATCACCCATGTGTAGGTGTGTAAAATCAACAGTGTTATGTGTAGTGCAGTTTGTGTACCATCACCCATGTGTAGGTGTGTAAAATCAACAGTGTTATGCGTAGTGCAGTTTGTGTACCATCACCCATGTGTAGGTGTGTAAAATCAACAGTGTTATGTGTAGTGCAGTTTGTGTACCATCACCCATGTGTAGGTGTGTAAAATCAACAGAGTTATGTGTAGTGCAGTTTGTGTACCATCACCCATGTGCAGATGTGTAAAATCAACAGTGTTATGTGTAGTGCAGTTTGTGTACCATCACCCATGTGTAGGTGTGTAAAATCAACAGTGTTATGTGTAGTGCAGTTTGTGTACCATCACCCATGTGCAGGTGTGTAAAATCAACAGTGTTATGTTTAGTGCAGTTTGTGTACCATCACCCATGTGCAGATGTGTAAGATCAACAGTGTTATGTGTAGTGCAGTTTGTGTACCATCACCCATGTGCAGATGTGTAAAATCAACAGTGTTATGTGTAGTGCAGTTTGTGTACCATCACCCATGTGCAGATGTGGCGATCCCAGTAAAGCTATCAGCATGTCTGCGGAGGCGAGTAGGCATGTACATCACCATCTACAGATCAAGCACTTGTGTAAAAATAGCTACAAATGACTGTACATTATATTTGTCATCTGTAGAACTCACTGTGCTGGTCCCACGGCTTTTCAATACGCATGGTATTTGTTAATTTTTGACCCATCTCTGCCCTTGTTGCCCTTCGGGTCACATCGTTTGGCCCGCGGGCATCCCTTCCACCCCGGTTCACTGGACAACTCCGGGGCATTCAATTACCGCAGCCAACAGACCGAGGTAGGCGGTAATGGAATGAAAAATGACTTTTGGGCAGGCTTGTGAAATAAATTCAATCGACTCTGGCTGGGGCATGTTGTTTTCACGAGACTTTTACCTCCGAGAGTTGATGAGAATTCCGTTAGTGAGATGGAGCTTACAACACTTTACCAGTACCGTTACATGCCGTATGGACGTACACTATCATAAACACGGGAGATATGACTTACCGGTAACATCCGGTCAACATAGTGAATTATTATACCTTCTTATTGCTATCATGCTTTCCTTATATACAAATATCAGCACTTATAATTATGTACTAGATTTAATTCTTACAAGTTGGATATGGCACAATATGATAAATCTATATTTATCATTGTCAGCGAAACTACAAATCTAAGCAGGACATAGACCTATTACAGTACGTTATGTATGTCAATACTGTTGTACATTCAAACAACTATATTTCTATTCTGCCATTTTGATAAAAAAGTATGTTTTCCGTTAATGCATCATAATGTTTGTCAACTGACCAGAAAGAAGAATCGCACAGTTGAGTTTACCCTGCATCCATCTATCACAAATGGTCTGAGGACAATGTTGACATGTCGAGCTTTTGTGACATAGTCTTGAAAACTATGACGATTTGAATTAGCACAAAGCTATATTTCACTCGTCCCCACACCAACATGGAAACGTTGGTTAAATCTATTTTTACTGCGAAGATATTACTATGTTATATTGTAGTATTGTTATATTGTAATATTGACATTAACATACTGAATGTTCAGATTGCTTTTCCCACCACTTGGTACAAATTATATATTAACTGGTATCCGATTTATCATTGTATACTTACAACGCCACCGTCATTTTCTACTGATGAACACGCTTTCATGACTAGCGGTTTCCGGGTTAGAGTAAATGTCATGTTATTCTATAGAGAATAGTTCATTCTTGTCTGCGGAATTGGGAAGACATTTAAATGTTGTCTCATGAAAAGATGTTCCCAAATGGAGTGAAACGGAAAAGAGAAAGAGGACGACGCTTTTCCATGGAAACGAAGTAACGGAAAGCCAAGAAAGACTTCCATCCCCCCCCCCCAGATGACAGAGACTTGGGCATGTTGTAAAACAATCTTTATACTTTATTGACACAACAAAAGTACAGCGACGTTTGTAAGGTCTTCTACAACTATACATGCAAACAACAAACAATGGGATAAAAAATGAATAACCTACGTATACGTACAAGTATATGAATAATTCAACATGTTTAGTTTAACCTATCACTTACACTACTAGTTCTAAGATCTTAACATTCTTTGATATATTTACCTATTTGTACACATTAAGGGTTGTCTTCTTGTAGAATGTAGTTGAATTTATCTATAGGAATGTATCAAATTCTGTTGAGCAATCGGAAAGAAGGTTGAACAGCTTTGAGCGTTTATCATGATATTGTGGACAATCTAGGATAAAGTGTTGTTCATATTCAACCTCATCTTCAATCTCATATATCGTTGACATCAGTACCGAACAGCGGTAGGGTCGTATCTGCTGCCTCACACTTTACGTTGAAGGAACTCTGTACCACTACGGCTTCCATCATGTTATCATTATGGAACTTTAATAGCAACACAACAACAAGTACGGTGACTCATTTTTTAGTTGATCTACAGCTGCACAAGAAGATAAAATGACTTTAACATACATTGCAGCAAGTCATAGAATAACAACGCATTGGCATTAACTGCTGTTTATTCAACATTTAAAAGGCAACATTTTACAATGTAAATGTATTTGTTTATTTATCCACTTTAAGGATTGTCTGCTCCAAGAGTTAATTGAATTCATCTATGAAATGAAATCTTGTATCGCAGTCTTCTGATCTGAGCAAGTGGAAATAAGGCTGAAGAACTTTGAGCGTTTTATCAGTATTTTTAACAATACATGATGAAGTGGCGTTTGTCATCTCCATTAAAAAATATTTCATAGAGATGTTGTTTTGCGTGTGCTTGCGTGTGTGTATGTTTGTCCGTCTGGATGCTTAAAGTCAGCATAACTGAAGAACGTCTGGATGGATTGTAATGATATTTGATATGTGGGTAGGTGTTGGGAGGAGAAAGGTCAAGGTCGATTTTGGTCCCCCTGGTATGTATCACTGGAACTGCAATGGCGTATTTTTCAAAATCTTCTTAGGAGAATAACTGAAGAAAGGAGCAACAGATTTTCATGTTATTTACTATGCAGGTAGCTTAGACAGAGATGTACACAATGAATTGTGCAAAAAGAGAAAATATCGGATGTAATTTGCAAACAAAATATTGCGGACAACGGATATTGATGTCGTAGAATGCCAGCGTTTGATTCCAAAGTCAAAGAAGAAGATGTGAAAGGCCAAGAATAAAGACGGTATTATCTGGTATACCATACTGTGTGTTTAGTTTTGTTAATCCTTCCCGACTACGTAGATTTCATAATGAAGGTAATTCTTTTTCCCAAGCGTTTTCTTCTTCACACGCTCCTATCAGTTTTGGGATTCCCAGGGGATGTCATCCATATAATCAAATCAATATGGCCTCAGATAGAATGGACAGACCATGTCGTTATGGGGAACTTGGCGACTACATTGAATTTTGTGTGTGTGTGTGTCGGCCTGTCTGTCTGTATGTTCGTGTTTTCGGATATAGTAGTCAGCATAACTCAAGAACCTTTGGATGGATGATATTTGGTATGTGAGTAGGTGTTGGGAAGACAAAGGCCAATGTGGATTTTGGGCCCCCTTGTATGTGACCTTGGTACTGCAGCAGAGCTACCGGTCTTTGTATCATTTCACCTGGAATTGCTATGGTCTTAATCTACTGGTGGCAGATAGCTTGTGATGTAAGGTATAGGTATAGAAAGCGTGGTATAGGTTTACGCCCCCTAGCAGCTTGCTCTGGAACTGCATGGGCTTTTTTGTCAAAATCTTCTAAGGATAATAACTGAACAAAGGAACAACGGATTTCCCTGATATCTAGTATGCAGGTAGCGTTGACAGAGATGAAGTGCAAATTATGCTAATTAGGTATTAACTGTCATAATTAATGAGGAAAACCTTTATTTGCAGTGTTTTCCTATTATTAAAGGATAGATTATATATCTCGCCCTCTGTGCTTCAGATCTTCAGCATGCTGAGTAGATTGACACAGTGTCTTCCTGCGTATAAACGCACGCAATTACAACTAGAGTTCCACGACCTCATACCTTCGCCAAATGATTTTAACCTTTATGACTGACGTATCAGGAGTGTTTCTCATCAATTATAAATCATACCAGTTGATCTTCTTCACCCCAAAAACAAAAGTCACATAACTTCCAAATGACAGAAGTATGAAATTGCCATCATTTACCTGTATGGAATTATAGTTGTTTCTCATTCAAATTATCTGTCAAAATTCCTCAGTAACAAATGTCACATATTTCAATAGTCATATCATGGAACACAGCGGGTTTTAAAATTGTCTCATTGATTATGTAAATTAGAATCTGATTTGCATAATTATAGTCCAATCATACAAAGCATCAAGTAAGCTATCTACATACCAAAAATCATTACCATCCATCAAGTCCATCTTGAGTTATAGTATTTTCTCATTAATTATGCAAATGAGGTCTTCATTTGCATAATTGATATCTGTCAATATTTCTCTCCTCCTCAGTTACATATGTCACATGTTTGAGAGTCCTATCGTGGAATTTGGCGGATGTATAAACTTTCCTCATTAATTATGCAAATTAGATACTGATTTGCATAATAAGTATCTAATCATGTACATCATCGCTCAAGCTATCTACTTACCAAAAATCATAACCATCCATCAAGCCCTTCTTGAGTTATTCCATTTCAAAGTCTTAACCAAAACCTGCTCCTGCAGTTCCAAAAAAGGCGCTAGGGGGCCCAAACCTAGACAACTTACTCCCTGTCCAAAGAGCTATCTACCACTCAAAAATCAGAACCATAGCATGTCCAGAACACGAGATATCGAAACAGGAAGTTTCGCTGCAGTACCGTAACAAGCCGCTAGGGGACCCAGAATCTAATCATTTCTATGTCTCATCAAGACCTACCCACCTACCAAATATCAAGGCAATCCATCCTAGCCTTCTCGAGTTATGCTGTACGTTACAAACAAACAAACCCACAAACACACACACACACAAACGCTACCCTCTGCATAACCTTCTCAGCGAAGGTAATCACACACACACACACACACACACACACACACACACACACACACACACACACACACATACACACACATACACACACACACACATACACACACACACACACACACATACACACACACACACACACACATACACACACACACTCACACATACACACACACACTCACACACACATAGATGTATTCTCACTGAATGGCCGATACTACTAGTATACATCTTTTCTACCAGGCACATACTGTACGTATTTATGATTTGAATGTTTGTTGTTGTTATTATAATGGACTGTCTGTGCATAAATTGTCGGCAACCATGCGTAAATCTCCTCACTGTTGATGTATAAGTAACGGTAATACCAGCCAGTGTAGTCTATAGGGTAAAATTATGACATTAAGTTAAGCGGTCTCCTGCAGCGGAGGGTGATAATCACTGATTGTTGGGCCGGATATATCCGACAGAAGTCATTACTTCTAATTGGGTATCGCAGACATAGCAGCGTCTGAATCTTGGCTTGGATTGATCTGCAGCTTTTCAACTTGTCCCAGAATAAGAGCACTGTCGATGGCCATCTTTTTATTACAAAAGGCAACTTGAAGGCACACGCCCTTTTTTTAGGTCAGATGGCCAGACTGGCAGAAGATCGCCAGCAGTGTAGAACCTTTACTTAACAATATGCTGCCCCTACGGCTGACGAAGCTATGGGAAAGAGTGAGTGAGTGAGTGAGTGAGTGAGTGAGTGAGTGAGTGAGTGAGTGAGTGAGTGAGTGAGTGAGTGAGTGAGTGAGGGACAAAAAGACAGCTTGCAAAACACAGCTTGTTTGGTTGTTTGTAAGTGGCGTCGAATGGCCGAGTGGTTAAGCTAGCGGACATGACATCGATAGATCACTGGATCGATTCTTGACGTCCCTAGCTAGACGTTGTGCCCTTGGGAAAGGCACTTAACACGACTTTCCTCACTCCACTCAGGTGTATACGTAGAAATGGATACCTCACTTCGGTTGATGAAGTAAAATGCGGTGGAAGGAGAGCTAGAGACAGTGTCCTTGATACGGTTAAAACAACCCACTGCTCCCACGACCTTCAAAAAGGCTATGGGACTTCCTTCCTTTGTTTGTGTCTTTTTTTTTGTCAAGATGGATTTGTCTGTACTACAAATTGATAAGTATGTGCCTTTGGTCGAATGTTTCGCCTGTATTTCCACATTGATACTTCGATGCACGTGTGTCCCCTTCTAGTGCTAAAAAACTCATCTTTGATTTGTTAAAGTAGAAATATGCTACTGTCTGTCATCTATACTATAGCAATATTTCGAACAAATATAGCTTTTCACACTTTTACAAATAGATATTCCTGTAGTCAGGAAACAATGATGAAATTTTCAAAGTCGAAGGCACGGCCAGGATAAATAATTCACGCCTCACGGCTCATGTTGGATCCATGACGTGAAGTAAACTGGGGTGCAATATGCTCGTACTAAGACAGGCTGTTAGCAGTTCAATGACTGCTACGCTTGGTCTCCGTCAGAGTGCCCGTAGGCTCAGTATTGACCCTAACCGCAAAGCCATCGTGCTAAGCTGGCACGGTGGCTTTGTGGCTAGGGTTGTTGACTCAGAACATGTGGGTACTGAGTTCGAATCCCTGACAGGTCCCGATGTTGTACTCTTGGGAATGGCACCAATTTCCCTGCTTCACTCAGGTGGAAATGAGTACCTAGCTTCGGCTACGGATGTCATTCAGATATGACGTTAAAGGGCCTCTGTTTGAGGAGAGTCACAAAATGAAACCCCGAGCACCCACCTCTCTTATTGAAAAGAGTAGGGGTCCATCCCAGTGTAAGTGATCAAATATATCTGTCCGGATATGCAGCTTGTACTCCTCAGTTCAAACCTGATGTGTTCCATGTAATATCTTACTGGCACTCCGCACCGCTACGACTTTCGTCTTCTGACGTTTTGTCCTGATTGGCCAGGATTCAGGCACCGTTCAACACGTTGAAATCAAGTTTCCAATTGGCAAACGCTCATCCTTATGTATGCATCGCTTCGTACTTTGAGACACCGGTGTTGATTGGCCGGCATTACCGGTGAGAGTAGATAGACGCCACAACTTCCACCTACTCCCGCCCCACTGTAGACGTTATCGCGGGCAAGTCAGGGAGAGTTTGGCATCAAACTACTCTAGGGCCAACAGGGATTGCTCGGACGCTCCTAAATAATTCCGGACCTCTTGCACGGTGGTCAGAAGTGTTGAGTCTTCATTTATGCTGGTGCAGACTGGGAAAGTAGGCTGCAATCAGAGAGGCTTCTCAACGTCAAACTGACACCGACGGAGAGCCACCAACCGACGCGACTCACCGATGTACCAACCGACACAACATTCCATCGACGGGATCCTAGGTACGGGGTCGGGCACCGCTGCGGTTCCAACCGTACTCACGGGTAAGGCCGACCAACAAGAACCATCAATGCGTGTCCGGACCATGTACAGTTAAGATCGTATCATCGATTTACCTATCGACTTATTTGACAATATGTATTACGTTCCGTTTGGGTTTTGTAGAAGTCTGTTTGTTTGTTTGTTTTTTTGTTTGTTTGTATGGCATACCATGGAAACGGCCTCATGTCTTAACATATCAGGTTTGTATCGAAGAGTACAAGCTGTATATACGGACAGATTTATTTGATTCACTAACATCGGGATGGACCCCTACTCTTATCGATATGTGTGGTGGGTTCTTTAACGTGTTGGATGTGTGGCTCTTCCCAAACACGGGACATCCATTCAACGTCCTATCTTAGGGACGTCCCTAACCGAGGCTAATTACTGATTTACACCTAAGTCGAGTGACGGATTTATTTGATTCACTAACATCGGGATGGACCCTACTCTTATCGATATGTGTGGTGGGTTCTTTAACGTTTTCGATGTGCGGCTCTTCTCAAACACGGGACATCCATTTACCGCCCTATCTGAAGGACGTCCCTAACCGAGGCTAATTACTCATTTACACATTAAGTCGAATGAGAAAATTGGTGTAAAGAGCCTTTCCCAAGGGCACAACATTAGGACCTCTCTGGGATTCGAACTCAGTACCTCCAGCTTTTGAGTCAACAACCCTAGCCACAAAGCCACCCTGCCAACACTCTGCCAAGATTATGTATGCCATTTTGCATCCTTGGGATATGTTTCGTTTGTTCTTTTATGTTCTGTTATTTTTCTTTGTCATTTGAAACGATATGCCATTCTAGATCTAAAAATGTCACATCATCGAGGAAAAGTGAAGATTGTAGTCGTTGCACATGATCCTACACTGTGATACTTTGGTGTGTTTCTAGAACATTGAGGTAAAGTTAGTGACATATGTTAGAAGTAAATGGTTCTGAAAAGGTGAGACAGCTTTACAATGAGTACCCTGGTAGCGCACTTTGAAATCTTTCTCATCTTAACCCTACCCAGGAAGTGTCAACCTGAATGGGATATGTAGCAGCGTGGTTTAAACCATGGCCTGCTCTATTCGGTAAACAATCTGATGATCTATCCACACGGTATGGCCTAGGAAAATGACAGAATTATATCATTACAATTAATTACAGATTAAATACACTTGCTGACAGTGACGGGACGGTCTATACTTGTCCAAAGGTCAGTTCTGTACCGGCGAGTGTATATGGTGGGTGTGCCGACAGCTGTCAGTACATAACGCGTTAACGGTCCCGTCCGCGTTGTGCTCGAACAACGTTCATTTCGCAATATGCAATCGACGCCACGATCTTTGACCAACTTCATCAATATTCTGTGGTGTTTGTGGTGCCATGTGTTTCGTCTCTGTGTCCGGTATGTGTTCTGGTGGTGCTCTGAGTTTCGTCTCTATGTCTGGTATCTGTGCTGGCGGTGCCCCGTGTTTCGTCTCTGTGCCCTAAATGTGTGCTGGTAGTGCCCTGTGTTTCGTCTCTGTGACTGTGTCCGGTATGTGTGCTGGTGGTGGCCTGTGTTTCGTCTCTGTGTTCGGTATGTGTGCTGGTGGTGCCCTGTGTTTCGTCTCTGTGTCCTCTATGTGTGCTGGTGGTACATTATGTTTCGTCTCTGTGCCCGCTATGTGTGCTGATGGCGCCCTGTGTTTGATCCCTGTCACGCTATATATGCTGGTGGTGCCATGTATTCCGTCCCTGTACCCGCTATGTGTGCTGGTGGTGCCCTGTGTTTTGTCCTGTTCCCAGTATGTGTGCTGATTGTGCCCTGTGTTTCGTCCCTGTGCCCAGCATGTGTGCTGGTGGTGCCCTGTGTTTTGTCCCTTTGTCCGGTATGTGTGCTGGTGGTGCCCAGAGTTTTGTCCTTGTGCTTCATTCTGTTGATTGTTGTGTGCGGGAACTGTATGTTGTAGCAAACCCCGTAGTCTCCCTTCTGTAACTGCCCAAGGCCTAGGAATCCTCTCGATGTTGATCTGTATTTTTAGAGATGTTTCTTTCCTTAGCAAGCAGAGGAAGCTAATGTCATCAAAGCTGGCTATTAATAACGCGCAATTATGGACAAAGAGTCTGAATTACCGAGATGTCAATTGAAAGTCTCGATCGTGCGGAGGAATTTTCCGCTTGGTCGAGCATTCCTGACATTTGTGGGGCCCCGTTCTGTTGTTTTTCAATTTGGCTGCTGCCGGACAATCACAGGAATCAATGAAGGTTGATTATCGCGCCGCTCAGTCGCGTGTGAAGTCTATGAATTTTAGGTTGTTGGAGATGCTGACGGTTCCCAGGGGCGGGCGGGGTGACGGACAGAACAGGAGGGAAACCGCAGACATGACACATGGCGGCAAATTCTCGATAGAAGTGGATTTCGCCCAAAGCGTGCCACGTGACTGCACCATAGAAGAAACACGCGACTGGGATAGAAAATGAATTCTTATCATCAGTGTGATTTATTTGTGATAAATTATTTTAGGAATTTTCTATGTAATAGTTTAGAAGTGCTGATTTTGTTTTCAAAGAGAGAGAGGAGGGTATCTTAAAAATCAAATGAAAGAGGGGGCATGGAAACTCGTGGCATAGAAACGATGGTACCGGCGGTGGCCATATGGTCAGGGCTGTTGACTCAGAACCGGGAGGTACTGAGTTCGAATCCCTGACAGGTCCCAATGTTGTGCCCTTGGGAAAGACACTTTAGACCAACTTACTCACTCGACACAGGTGTAAATAAGCACCTACCGGTTAGGTTTGTCACTCAGATAGGACGTTACATGGAGGTCCGTGTTGGGGAGAGCCACACCTCGAGCGCGTTAAAGAACCCACGATACTTATTGAAAAGATTAGGAGTACATCCGGTGTGAGTAGATCAAATAAATCTGTCCAGATATCGTTATCGTTAGCTTGTAGTCTTCAGTACAGACCTGGCGTGTTATGCCATGCCGGCTAACCCAGGTTCGCAATACAAACAAACAGAAACAATGGATGTAAAGTAACATGTTATATGTTATTATAGACGTCGGACGGTCGCCAAAATAAGAAACAGTGATCGAGGAACTTTTTTTCCACACAGGTCCTTTGATATCGAACCGTAAGGCTGAAGCAAAGATGCAGGAAACATTTTCTCAACGGCCAACTGTTATCACGATAAGACACTTATTGGTAGACTGAATCAGGCTGTGGCTGTTGTGTTACTTTGGTAAAAGGTAGATGTGAAGGTAGTCCCATAGCATTTTTTAAGCCGTAGGGGCAATGGGTTTTATCCTCTGTGTCTAAGGCACTGTATGGGAGTGCGAAGCCCATCCTTCTCCTTCCACTGCCTTTACCTCCCCAGCTGGCTTGTTGGGGTGGTAGATAGCTTTTGGTGTCAGGAATCAGTGTGGTAGGTCCGGGCCTCCTAGCGAGCCTCTTAAAGAACTGCAGGGGCGCTTTTGTTCAAATCTTTCGAAGAGGAAAACTGAACAAAGGAACGATGCATTTTTGATTATGGTTTATGTTGGTTTGAGACTGCTGGTACAAATAGTTCGCCCGGACTTTTCTACTCTATCTTCTCGTGGTAAGACGTCCGTAATGTTACTGAAGGAGAGTTGCAGTTTTATTTGGCAAGACCTTTACGCTAAGCTATCCTTATTTTATCAAACTGTGGCGAAATAAACCTTGTGATATCTTTTCTCTAACTAGTCCAATTACTCGTCTATCACGTAGCGTAAAGTTAGGAATTAAGCTTGCTTTACAGTACTTAAATGTTACTTACCGTGTGCCACTAAGCACGTTTAAGGACAGGCATAAAGATAGCGTAAACATAACATTTAAGCACGCGTAAATGTTATGGAAAGTGACTTAAAGGGTGCCAAAACGGAACCTTTAAGCATGCTTTAAGGGTGCTTAAAGAGCGGTTTTCGTGCAGTGTCACCACTGATGTTTACAATACAGCAGACGTCGGTGTGCTTCCATAGCCTGCAATTCTCACTCACTAATAGAAACTATCAAGGTGTGGCCTGCGCTTATGACGGTCAGACCTCCAGGAAAGCAATATTTAAAGACAATTCAATCTCTATCGGAGATTAACGTTGATTCACATAAACTCGCGGAGTAATATAAACTCGCCACTTTTAAAAACGGTGTATTTAGAGATATGTGCTAGATGCAACATCAGTTATAAGGCCAGCAATGCAAACCTGACAGACTAACGTATTCAGAACACTGTCTGAAAAGCTTCGATAACCATGCATTAGAAGATCTCGACGTAAAAAACTCTCTTAACTCGTATCGAAAAAAAATCCCGGTTTTACGTGAACTAACGTTACTTCCTGACGTTCACAAAATAAAAGCCTTAGGAAGTAATGTCCGAATCTTATCCAGTTGTAAAGATTGAATTGTCTTTCAAAAATGTGACTTGTTCATTTTCTCCTAATTCTATATCTCTTTTGTATAAAGAGAGGAAGGCTGTGTCTAGCTGCTGGTTATCTTTCAGAACTTATCATACAGTGAAGAAGGGATACAAATGATAAGTTATGGCTAGCGGCTATCAGAAAACATGTATAAATGTGTCGGGTTTTAAAGGCAACCAAAGCAATTTTAGGGACCAAAAGATAAAATTGAAAAAGGCTGAAATCTTTATTTTAGTGACATTTACTAACACTGTCTAGCACAATTGTGTAACAACTTCATACTCTGAGCATTTTAAAACCGTGCAAAAACGTGTCATACGATGATCCCCTTAGTTTCGCGAGCCTACAAAAACCCCAGCGACGATTTTCAGTAAGTTCTCACATTACAACGAAGTCTTATGGACATCATGGACGTCGCTATACATTGTGATAGTGTTGTTTGAACTAATCATGAATAGAAATGACCAAATAGATTTACTTTCAAAATCCAGTTTTCGGGCCCTAATATTGCGTGGGTTGCCTTTAAAGAACTAGGACCGTTACAGTCACTAAAAAAAGGTTGGGAGTTAAGAACAAAGTTGCGCATTATATGATGACTTCATTACATGGATAACATCCGCGCGCATATCAATGTTCGTCCGTTTCCAAAAAAAAGTTGGCGACCATACGGTGCATAGTGCAAATAAGCTGCAAAATGAGCAAATATATTCTGTACGTTGCACTGAATATCGGCAAACGGATACTAATTATGAGCGAAGTCTTCCAAAGTCAAAGAACATGTGAAAGAAGGAAAATAAAGAATTTATTTTGCTGGGCAAATGGCTTTCTTACTTCCAGCTCAGGGAATGGTCTTAGCTAGTTCATACTTAATCAACCACAGAGACAGCATGTCTTCCAAAGTCCAAGAAGATGTGAAAGAACGGAAATAATGAATCCATTATTTGACATATCATGTTTAATATATTTAGTCACTTGGTCAACCTTCCTGATGACTTGGATTTCATCATGAAGGCCATTTTTTTGCGCAACTTGTTTTTCGCAAACTCGCATCAGTTTTAGGTGCCCAGATGATGTCATTCATATAATGAAATCAGCATGGCCCAAGTGACAACAATTTAGCACAGAGTCGTCTTTGACTGGCGATCTTATTCAAAGAGAAGGTGTAGAAGCAGGACAGGCGGTCTGAATTCACCCAGAAAATGACTGAGAATTTAATGACTTCCAGTGAGAAATAGATAAGTAGAAATTAGCATACGTTTTGTGTAAAACGGAACGAAACCTTCCGGCCATGCATAAGTTCAACATCGAAACAAAAAAATCATACCATTATCGTTTCATCGAAACTGTCTTCCACACAAACGCCAACTGTGTGCTCTGACCCTGTGCCGGATGGAACGAAACCATTTACCTGAATTGCCATTTTATTAACAAAAATAATACACACACTAACCTAACATTACCAGACATGACTCGCTTGACCCGGCAGCCAATACCCATTTGCGTTCGGACTTGTTTTCATTATCTCTCTGGCACCACCGATGCTACTGGCTGAGAATTGGACGAATCAAACGCCCATCTGCTTCTGATTGTTTTAAGATGGTTAGGTAGTAACAGTATAGAGAGTACGACATCATCAATTGATAATGCCGCATCAGTTTTATTACAACCATATACATTTTCTCATTGATTACGAGCCTGTCAATTATAACGTCCATTTGTCACAGCTGTGCTTGTCGGGCCCGCGGTCCAGCGGCGGCGTGAGGCACGGTGGCAGGGCACGCCCGCGGGGGAGGATGTAATCTATATAACCTCGTCGGCCGATATCGGACAGCGATCACAATCTAGAAATCATTATGAGTCAAGCCGGGGCAAATCAAAGGAGACCCCATGCGCATCCGCACCGGAAAATTGAAAACAACCGCACCGCTGACCGCCGGGTCCCTCTGCGCCGCGGAGTCAAGTCTTCGAACTAAAACTCCGCCAGGACTGCAACTCAAATAACCACGCCGCGTAAAGTACAGAACGATGGACTAAACAATTGCCAGACAACGTGTGGACTCTCTTTTTTACTTTTATACTATAAGTCGTGGCGGCGTAACCGCTAGGGCACGTGTTTGGCCAAGTACCCGGAGGTCCGGGGTTTAAGTCCAAAAGTTGTATCTATTTTTGTATTTCTATTACTTTGTATATCTAATTATTTAATTACTTTGTTATTTGCATTGGTTTGATCCGATTTATCTAAGTCATATTCTATCTATCTTACCTTAAGTTTGTCTTTGTCTAATCTTATTTAGCATTTCTGTGGCGCTGTGATATAAGTTGCTGTGCTTAAACGTAGCGCCGCTATGTCCATGTCTTTGTGTATCGTGCCTCTACTGACGAAATGTCCCCGGACATACCACCGATGTTTTGCCATTGAGAAAGGCACTTCCGCTGTCTTTTAACACTTCATCCATGAAGAGAAATGGGTGCCTAACGTTGGGGAGGTAGACGGAGGTGGAAGGAGAGGGATGGGCTCTGCCTTCCAATACCGTGTCCTAGACCCTGGATAACAACCCACTGCTCCTACAGCCTAAAGAAGGCTATGGGACTACCTTTACCTACATTTACGACTTATTTAATTGCAACAGCTCCGTTTGAAACAGCAACGATTGGTTGACAGGTAACAGAGTATACAGGGGTTCTTATCTATCATCATATATCAGAAGGAACCATAGCAGTTTACATGATTAAATCATTATGAGTTCGTGTGTGTGGCGTAACGGCAGGTTGTTCGGTTTAGAAGCCAGCTGTCCCGGGTTCGAATCCCCTGACGCCACCGACGTTGTCCCTTGGGAAATTGTGACTTTCCTCACTTCATCCAGGTGTAAAGATGGGTACCTGTCCCTGGTACTGAAATTTGGGAGGTACACGGCGGTAACAACCCATTGCCCATACGGTGTAAAAATGGGTACCTGTCCATGGTACTGAAATTTGGGAGGTACAAGGCGGTAACAACCCATTGCACATATGGTATCAATAATGCTACGGGACTACATTTAAGTTATCAAGTTTACTGTTCTCTGTATTTAGCACTGTAAGAATAAGTTTTTAAAAAATGAGTGCAGTGCCTCATTGCCAATGTCTGTCCAAAAAGCAAAATTAAAAAAAAAAGCAGTTAGTTCATCAGATTTTTCTGCTTCATTTACATTGATAACAAGAGTCCGTAGGACACAATCCTCCGTCAGGTAATCATATGTGTTTGCGATGTGGCTGAGGTGTTTGATAACCTCTTTGATTTCCGACATGCTAAATGGGGCTTTGATTTGCATGATTTATATCTAATGATGTATAACTTGACTACCAAAGGCCACAACGGAATTATAGTCTTTTCTTATCAATTATGCAAATAAGGTCATATTTGCATAAGCGATATCTATCGATATTACTCTCTATCTCAGTAACGGCCAGTGCAGAAATCTGCAGCCTAACCTCTGCTTGGAGTTCCTAATTGGACCGAAGCATCATAATGGCAGCAGCTAGTGTCATGCCAATATATAAAACAACACATAACCTTGGACATCTGCTTGGAGAAACCCAATTAACGCAGACCCACATAAGCCAACTATATCAATGACCTGTTCCACAATGCCATGAAGATAAGGGTGTTGCATGATATGACAGAAGAACTTTATTGCGCGACCATTGTAGCAGGTACAAAGTATGGCAACAACAGTAAACATAGAACAATACATGAGTATGGAATAAAACTATTCACTACATCAAAATGACTATCTTAGGTTTTACATGATTCAAGTTTTCTAATTTTGAGTATCATTATTTTTTCTAATAACAAAACAATCTTTTATATATTTGCCTATCTTAACACTGTATGAGCTGTTGCATCTAAATATATAGTCAAATCTATCTGTGGCATTGAGTGTCTTAAAATCTGAAGTACTTGAATTGAGAAAGGTGAATAACTCAACTCGTAGGGCATCATATTTAGAGCATTCCATAATAAAGTGAAACTCATCTTCAATTCGATTAGGACAGAATGGGCAAAACCTTTGGTCGGGAGCTACATTAAAGTATCTACCTGTTTATATATTCAATCTATGGCTACTAATTCTTAACTGTGTTATCGCTTTACGGATTTCAACACTATTCACATCATAAAGATATTTTTCTTGTACATAATGATTTTTGGATTTGTGAAGAAGGGACAATTTTGAATTATTGCTTACACAACTAAACCACTCTTGTATATATGACATGACCTATACAAACTGTTGCGGTGTAAAACACACACGACACAAAGACAACTGACTTGTAATAAGTCTATTGGGGATGGCAGACTTCACCACCTTTGATGTCTACTGCACAGGGTCGTACACAGAATGGCATGGTTTTATGCATTCGAAAAAGAATGAGAAGGCGAATAGGATCGCCATTACGTTAGCAGGGGTTCCTAAAGCCCCTGTCACACTTGTACGTTAAAGCAATTCCGTGTGAGTTCCGTATGGAATTTTGACAATACGCAGTTGTACGCTCAAAATATAAAATTTATTGAGTCATGCTCGTCGAATATATAGCGTATGAGTAACGAATTCAGCGTATGAGACACGTATGATTTGCATTTGAAGTGCGCAATACTGCTATCCTTGCAGCGAATAGCTGCGTATCAGGTGCGTATGTAGAGCGTATTCCGGACGAACACAACGTCTGCCGACCGCATGCCTGACACACTTCCGACTAATGCCAATCGAATTATGAGAGTATTTGGTTGCATTGATATTAGTATTTACTTAAACTGATATGGGAAGACGCCTCCATAACTGACGACAAGTAGGACCGTTTGTATATGTGTAACAGGGACAGCAATTTTAGTTTTAGAACACTCCATTACATTTAGAGCCATTATTTCCCCTGTGACTTTGATTGCGTTAACATCAGTAGTTACGAAATCTGTTTTTATAAGACGCCTCCGCAAGTAACGTAAGGTAGAACTTTTAGGTGTATCTAAAATGGACACATTTGTGTGGAGCATTTTGATAATTATTTAAATCAAAAGTTATGTACACTTTGTTGGCTGTGTTTGTTTCCTCTCTGCCCTTAACTAAATTGAATACCCGACCCGACCAATGAAATACCAAATCTGGAATGGACCCCGGAAGTTCATCAAGTACGCTATATGTACGCTGTCCGTACGTTATCTGTGCGTTTGTCATACGTCACTGATACGTACAATGCGCTGCCCAATCGCAGGACGAACGGCACTAATTCGTGACGTTTATTCTCATTCGCTATACGTTCGATCATCATTCGTTGTATCTGCGCTGCAAGTACACTATGTGTACGCGGCGCAGAGATCGTGCCGTAAGAGAAGCGCATTACCGCGTATGAAGCGCGAATACAAAGCGCGCTCGAACCGCACTCGACCGATGTCGGACGTATGCACTGCGTATCTATAACGTCTGAGCTGCGTAACAGCGTTCGCAAGAAAGTTTTCGGTAGTCAAAAATATCAGGCGTACTGGGCCGTACCTTGCGTGGGCCTGCGTACCTAAAACTTTTACAAAACGATTGAGATACGCATTAGGTACGTATTGTGCGCACGCCTGCGTATGACAAAAAACGTTAATACGCATCTGACACGGACATGATATACGCACAAGGGTGACAGGGCCCTTAGTATCTATACGAATTCTACGGAATTCATAAGAGTTTTACTGATAAACAACGTCTTAATACAACATTAAGAGGATTCATTTCCCCATTTCTCCCATAGTTTGTGGCAGATATCATCCATCGCCCGCCTGCGTTTTGCCTTGATACTCTAGTGATGGATCTTGCCGAAGTACTTTACTGTACATGTATGTGGCGGTCTCCAAAACAAATTAAATAAGACAATGTCAAAGAACGGTCTCCAAAAACGATTCAGACTAGATTGTGACATGGGCAGTCCACTTCAAGTTTTCTTGATGTACCACTCCTAAAACTGTAGCAACATATACCAACTAAAGTTCAGATGTGCCAACTAACAGTCTCGGTATTGGTGGAGGCTTACGCGAGACCCAGATGACCACCACTTTACATTTAGTAGGGTTCAGTTGCATGTAGTTCTTATGTCAAGATCAGTTTGTATTTTTGACTGATATGATGTGTCGCAAGGCTGGCAACCAAAATAATACCTCCATTTTTGGTGGAGGGAACGATTTCTAGCTTTCTGGACCCTTATTGCGTTTAGAATACTTGTTTAGATTGTACATATAACAGAGTATGCCTAAACAGCTCACCCGAACTCATCCGAACTCACGCGAACTCATCCGAGTCTAATATGCAGTATAAATGGGAAATAACCATATGTGACGCCCTGGATATATTGTCTATGCAATTATTGACACAAAACATGCAGGAAGTCATAAGTATCTTCCAGTTGTTTCATGTTATTCCGTTCTTTCCAAGATGAGAAGGCATCTCTACCCACCATATTGGATCGTCATTGTAGGGGACCGGGTCCGCATGGAGTTCTTAATACCTTTTTTAGTTGGACAGATGTCAGCATGATAAGACGATAGGTGCTGTGGATGTCTTATCGTATCGTGCTGTCGAACTAGAAAAAGGAATTGAGAACTTTCCCATATGCCATGCAGACCCCAACAATGACGATCCAATTAACATGGCGGCCAGAAACGTCTTGGAACGACCGGAGTAACATATAAAAAACTGGGAAATACCTGAGACTTCCTGCGTGTGCTTTATTGATAATTGCATAGATGATATATCCAGGGTGTCACATAAGGCCATTGCTCCATTTACACAGTATGTTAGACCCGGATGAGTTCGGGTGAGTTCGGATGAGTTCGGGTGAGTTCGGATGAGTTCGGGTGAGGTGTTTAGGCATACCGCATATAACATGTGGATAGTGGGCACTGGGCAGATTGGGTTCGTGATTTGTGCATCACGAGATGTCACAATCGCAACTTGTATTTCTTGATCACATTCTTGTGACGTATTTGTTTTCCCATAGATGACAACCAACATTCTGACGACAACTTTGATGACAAAGAGTACACCGACATGGACGACGAACACAACAAAGTACAACCAACAGCGAATGATAACACCGGCGACAAGGACATCGCGGAGGAAGGGACGAATGGCGAGGGCGAGACGAAAACTAAGAAGAAACGTAGAAATCGCACAACTTTCACCAGTTTCCAGCTGGAGGAAATGGAGAGAGTATTCCAGAAGACACACTACCCGGATGTGTACATGCGTGAACAGCTGGCGCTCAGGACAGATCTGACGGAGGCGAGAGTACAGGTAAGTACACGGGATAAGTCGGGGTTAGGCAAACTGTGACTAGTATAAAACAGCAAACTACTGATGTCAAACATCAGTGATCAATGTAAGTCGCCTTTAACAGTATAGTATTGATTCCAACGTTTATTGGTCGTTGTTGTGAGTGTCACTCGGCATGTAAGTCGGTCCCGTGTGTGCCACACGGCCTGTCTGTCAGTCAGTCATATGTGTGTGTAACACATCCTGTCAGTAGATATTGTCACAATGTGTGTTTAACACGGCCTGTCAGTCAGTCCTGTGCGTGTGTCACACGGCTTGTCTGTCGGTCCTGTGTGTGTCACACGGCCTTTCAGTCGGTCATGGGTGTGTCACACGGCCTGTCAGTCGGTCCTGTGTGTGTCACACGGCCTGTCAGTCGGTCATGTGTGTCACACGGCCTGTCAGTTGGTCCTATGTGTGTCACACGGCTTGTCAGTCGGTCCTGCGTGTGTCACATGGCCTGTCAGTCGGTCCCGTGTGTGTCACGCGGCCTGTCAGTCGGTCCTTTTTTGTCACACGGCCTGTCAGTCGGTCCTGTGTGTGTCACACGGCCTGTCAGTCGGCCCTGCGTGTGTCACACGGCCTGTCAGTCGGCCCTGTGTGTGTCACACGGCCTGTCAGTCGGTCCTGTGTGTGTCACACGGCCTGTCAGTCGGTCCTGTGTGTGTCACATGGCCTGTCAGTCGGTCCTGTGTGTGTCACACGGCCTGTCAGTCGGTCCTGTGTGTGTCACACGGCCTGTCAGTCCGTCCTGTGTGTGTCACACGGCCTGTCAGTCGGTCCTGCGTGTGTCACACGGCCTGTCAGTCCGTCCTGTGTGTGTCACACGGCCTGTCAGTCGGTCCTGTGTGTGTCACACTAATCACACAGTCAGTCCAATTTACGCTGTCGACGTCCACACACTCATCCAGAGTCCAACCAACAAACATAATGAAACTAGAGTTTCACGGCCTTAACCTTCGCCAAATAATTTTAACAATATGGACTGGTGTATTTTGAGCGTTTCTCATTTATCATGCAAATAAGGTTATCATTTGTATAAATTATATCAGTTGATCAAATTCTTCATCCAAATAGCAATTGTTGTCGTAAGTATGACATTGTTATCTAAACACAGAAGGCTATTCTGGCATTTTCTGATCAATTATGCAATTTAGGCCCTAATTCGCATAATATATATTCAACCATCACCTTCACCTTACTTCAAAATGCCCCAATAACGAAAGTCCAGTTAGTCTCCAATATGGAATTACAGTATTTTGTCATTGATTATGCAAAATAGTTCTTCATTTGACATTTATATGTCAATGTCTCTCTATTTCCCAGTTACACATTTTACATTTTTGAACAGCCCTATCATGGAATGCAGTTGGTTTATAAAGTTTCCCCAGTAGTTATACAACTTAGATCCTGATTTGCATAAAAACCATTTCATTCTATCAAGCATCACTTAAACTATCCACATATCAAAAACAAGTTGTATGCAGGTTCTAGCTATCCCTTTGTGTTTTGACCACTCGATGTAGGGCCCCTAGGGGCAGGCCCTGCCAGCAGGGGGATATTTGGCCCAACGTGTCAACTGACACGTGTTAGGTGCAACATGCTGTTATCATGCACTATAGCGGATTTCTGAATTTTTCCATTAATCATGTAAATTAGGGGGCCCGAAATCTAATTATTTTGAGTTTTTATAAAGACCTACAACACATTAAACATGAAGGCAATTATAACCCAGGTATTCTCGAGTTATCATGTTCATACACAGAGACAGACACAGACACAGACACGCACACACACACACATATACACATACACATACACACACACACACACACATACATACATACACACACACACACACACACACACGTACACATATACACATAGACATGCACCCACACATATACACACACACACGCGCGTACACACACACACACACACACATAGACACTCACACGCTCGGCAAAACATATTAGACATATTAAACTTCTTGGCGAAGGTAAATATAAAGTTATCGGTCTAGTCGGTGACACAACAGCCCTACTGCAGTTTTGGGGTAAGTCACAAGGCGGTGACAATGACTTTTCTACTTTGTGCTACCGAGAAAAGCAAGAGTTGTTGATGATCACACCTAGAGTTCGTTATTTCTACCAATATGATAGTGATTGAAATATTATGATGGCCATTGTGGCTGACATTGCACATCTAACAGCCGAGCTCAACCAACAAATTACAGTGGGAAAAACAAGTTGTCAGGTATAGTTCCAAAATTCGTCATAAAATATGTTTGGCAACATCTTCTCTTTACTTTACTTTGCTAGGTATGGTTTCAAAATAGGCGGGCTAAGTGGAGGAAGAAGGAGCGGTTCCACCAGATAGCAGGCATGCGGCAGACCACGGCGGGGGCAGGCCCGTACATGCCCGTCCAACCACGGCCAAGTTCCTACACCCAGGTCAGTAGTACAGAGGGTCATGCCACTCTGCTCTTTTGTAGGTGGGGCAAAATCAGCTTGTTTTTCCCACCCTTGTAGGGACAACACATCTTCTCGGCTAATAGCTTTGAGTCTTTTTCCTCGAAAACTGACTCCTTAAAACGCTTAATGTCGCCAAAGATATGAAACCCCAAATGCCTGCTTGTCTTCAGTCTGGGGGTGACTCAGAAGTTTAGTAAATCGACTACAGAACAAGAGTTTAGACGACTTCTGCTGACACATTCAGGCGAGTCAGAGGCCCTCTATAGGTTTTGAACGTTACACCTGCAAAAGCTGCCGTCTATTGCACAGTTGAACGAAAGGGTCGACTACTAAGATGATGATTTCATTTCGTACAATTGGTGTGGCTGATTATCACGTTGACAAATAAAGCGATCTGTTGGCATTATTCAGTTTGAAAACTGTACAATATGCCACGCATGCGCATTACTGAACTTTTGTGTCACCCTGTAGATCGCATTTCAACGCGGCGAACATAGCGGTTATACACGGAGCCCGCAACATTTGGCGACCCCTCCACTCCCATGGGTGTAACTTCAGGTTAGACCAAACAACTTATCTCCTTGTTGAAAATTTTGATCAAATGTAATAACTGTTATCCTTGGTTGATATTGCTTTGTGCCATATTCATTCGCCATTGATCAGTCGCTATTCATCCTTTTTGTTATTTATGTTCTGATATTTTGTTTATTTATGTTCTGACTTTTTCATATGCATTTACCAATGATTTTGTCAACATTAGTTCTGTTCACTTTCAATATTCTGTCATCGTTGGTTGATATTGATTTATTTGCCAATGATGCTGTTATTATTATTATCATGGATATTACTGATATTTACGTTGTAGGTAATTTCTGTTTCCACCTTTACTGATTATTTTGGATCCATGGCTTATGTTTATTTTCCTATATTTAGTTTTTTCTCTTGTTCGTATCATGTGTTCTTGTATCATTTTGTGAAATGCAGTTTAGAAAAACAAAATTTATCTCCGTCCCGATGCCGTGCTCCGTGATTAACAATACTTGTTCCCTGCAATGACAATGCTGAGTTGATTATGGATGACATCATTTGGGCACCCCGAAATTGGTGCGAGCGTGTGAACTGTGAAGGAGAAAAGTTGGCCAAACAAGTTGCCTTCATTACGAAGTCTAAGTGATCAGGACGGTTGAACAAATGATTGTACACACATAACACACAAAACATAGCATACCAAACAATAAATTCATTCATGTTCTTTCATATCTTCTTCTTTCGAATTCCTTTTAATTATTCTTCGTTTAGGGCTCGTGTGTGGCCTTATAGGAAAATGGGGTTGTTTGATACAGCCTAAGACTACAGGCATTTACCTTTAAGTTGATTAAGACGATGGGAGATATTTCTTAGTCAAGATCACGTTTGGAACACTTTTTTGTTATGAGCAAAACACAGAACTTCGTTTGGAACGCCGTCCTTTACATTTTTATTTGGGTAGAATATGACACTTTTCAAGGGCTTAGCAGAGATATAGGAAACAGACCATGAGAGGTAACAAGAGGAAGCCGCGTCCTTTACACAACGCCGCCATGCGGCAAGAAGTGGTATGGCAGGGTCCATCCAGGGCACGGCAGTTACTGAAACGTCAGCAAGGTAGATGTCTTTTTTGACTGTGGCGCAAGAAACCTATTTTCGTATGACCTACCCGATGAAACTACTCACTATAGCTATCATAGTATGGAGTAATCCTATGTATTCAGAGGAAGTAACTTTGAACTACCTTGGATGAAAGTGAAAAACACATCAAAAGGGTAACAGAATCTGAAACAGGAACATGTTATGTTCACAAGGAGGTTCACGATTCCGAGTATGCATGCGCAGTGAAATGCATTAATATGCATATGTCAAAGGTGAAGGCCCCTAATCTTGCCTTTACCATTGTCACATTTGCATTGCACTACAATGCCCATGTGTGCTTTGTTTATGTTTCAGGGTCATTCACCTCTGATATATTATCCACTATGCATTTCTGAATCTGTATCTGTATCAATGTAGCAGAAAAAGAACATTCGGCGTGACACTCCAGCTTCGCAGGCACGCGGCGTGGTAGCAGCTGGTTATATTACACTGAACGACCTGTCACACCTAACCTTTGCGCATCTAACTGTAGGCGTTGTTTCAAATTACCTTGTGAGGGTGCTCCTACGGTACTTAGTGACAACGAGTTCCACTCTACGCTACGGCAGTTCCATGGAAAAACGAATTCTTGAACACATCAATTTTGGGTTGATAACTCTGGTACTTGTAGGCATGACTATTTCGTTTTTTTGTTGGCTGGTTCTAGATACGTACGAGTCGATACGTCCACCAATTTGTTAGACGTTTTGTACTGCATATTTCATGACAGAATGTGTGTTATGCTAATGAGGACCTCATTTGCATATTTTTTGCGGAAACTTCAAATTTCCCTTACGGTAAATGCTACGAATGTCATATTGGAGGTTTAGGTTGCTTTAGAAAGGTGAATACAATGGAATGTGCCAGATAACTAGCGATTCAGTGACAATTGGAGCTCTACCTCACCTGGAATTCACTGCATCACACAGAGATGGTGTAATTTATGCAATCCCTGTAGTTGATTATGATGTCATACAATATTTATATTCAATATTTTAACATGTGGTAGTGAGTGATTTTTAGAATCTTGACACAGGCATAGCTGTTATGAACTTCTATTTTACTTAATCACCATGGTGCTGATAATTCGATGGTTCTTCATCAGATTGTATATTTGATTGCTTTTTTGTGTGCACAATTACATTGATAGCTTTTATTATGAGCTTATTGTACATTTTTAAAGAAAGTAGAAGTTATTAGCCAAGACCAGTTTTTTTAAAAGCACTCATTTTTTTAGTCTTCGAGTGGCGACCACTGTACTTAGAATCGTGACCCTCCTTATTACACATTGGCAATTACAGCTTTGCGTAGCAAAACCTTTGTTTGATCCGTTGGCATGTGTAGTGGCCGCTATCTTGATTTTGTGACGTCGCAGGGTAGTCATACTATTTCATTGGGAGGGGTGTTTTTGGGGTCGCTGACGTTACCTCTATTTTTAACAAATCGACACACAACTATTACACATTCCACTCAAATAAGAGAAATTCAATACCAATTCATATTTATGAGAAGACCCCGTCATAATCGCTTAACTAACATAGCAAACCTGAAGTATATGTAGCACAAATACTTAACTCGAGTGTTATAATGAAGTGTGATGTATGGCTGTTTGTGTTTGAATTATGTACTAGGTTCATACGTCATCCTGGGGACAGCCGAGCAACTCCTCCTGTATGTCACCCCACACCAACCTCCCCAGCTTCATGGGCGTGGCCACGCAAGCGCAGACGTCTCTCCACGCCATTTCCCCCCTGTCCACAAACAGCCAAGACTCCCTGACCAATGGGCAGCGGCAGCTGGACATGGCGTGTGCAGAGGCGGACAGAAGAAGTTCGAGTATAGCTGCTCTCAGACTGAAGGCTCGGGAACACAGCGTGGCGCTCAGCATGATGGGAGGCCCTTACATTAAATAATAGGAAACACGGATGTCCTCACCCTCCTGAGAGCAGAGCCCCTATCGCTCGATTCGTTAGCTCGCTCGCGTAGGGGCCCTGCTCTTTAGCCCCGGTAGGCACGGTTCTGACGACGTTACTGACAGTTGCTCATGAATGATTATTGAGCTATCCTTATTTGGCGGTTAATTTGTTCTGAACCTAAACTAACGATGTGAGACGTAATCTGATTGGTTGATAGCTTCCCAGCGTCCTTTGCGGTTTTGCTCTAGATGAGTTTTAGCAAACCCTCTGATTGGCTGAAGCTGTTTTGGTGGCGACGGCGCCAGAACCGTATCCCTGGGGCTAAAGAGCAGGGCCCCTACGCGAGCGAGCTGCATCCACCCTCCTCTGCTTTCAGGAGGATGGGATGTCGTGTGTATCATCACAGTTCGGCAGTTTTAGTTAGAACAGGTGACACTATAACTCCGGAATGACACTAAACCCGTAAACTTAAGTTGATTGACCAAATGAAATAATGTCCTCAGGTATGATGGAACATCATCAATATCTATTTGGTGTCTCTAGGGACATGGGCAAGTTTGCAGAATTATGGGAACTTCAACCAGAACTTGGGCAAAATGTATATCATATGAGAATAAAAGAATTACATCATCAGTAACAGATAATGTTATTGTCTTCCCCAAAAGATTATGTTAACGTTTTCCGGATTTAGAGTGTCGTCTGTTAGATACTTGCACTTTCCACAAATACATTATGGCCCTGTGTACATCCAATAAGGACGTTTATTATTCCGAATACGCATGCGCAAGGTCAAAGGTGAAGGCGTCACCTTAAACCTTGCGCATGCGTACTTGAAATCGCTACGACACACGAATCTGGCAGGTTTGGTACCTCTTCAGTTAGTCAGGATTTCTATAAAATATTCAAGAAGTGATGTATGAACATCTTTCTCAATGTCCTTTCCAAGTTTTCAATCAATCAATCAGTCGATCAATCAACCAACCAACCAACCAATTAATCAATCAATCAATATTTATTATTAATATGTATTCAACACCAACACCAGCATAATGCTTCTAAAATAAAAGCAGTACAAAACCTCTCATCAACCTCGGATAATATAACACTGACGTACAATTGATTTCAAAGCCTGCCCTCAGCCCACGTATTCATGTCCGATTAGACATTTGTAGAAAGAATAAATGCTTTCGAAATGTACAAATCATTCGACAAGAGCAGTCGTGATAAAACATCAAAATATTCCGTCATGCGTTTGTATGTTGACATCAGATATATCGTTGGTCTAATTTGGCATTTCATCGCCGTCTGGCTTGAAATGTCACATTCTCCAAGCAGAGGTTAGTCGGGCGGCTAGGAGTGGCTCAGGCTGAGAGCAGCAGACGATAAAATCGTGGCCTAGCCCCCGACCGAAAGCTCTGCTTGGTAAATGGAAATTTTACGCATCGAACACATTGTGCAAAACACATCCAGTCCAGACCTGCTATACTGGTAGAACAAAGAGGAGCTATTGGTACAGAAAGGTATTTGTACGGTTTCCATGGTAACAGTTTCAACTTTCTTCATATTATTCATGAATACTAGCATGGTTTTGAACCAAACCATTCACCGTTATTTACACCATACGGTCACCAACAATCTGTAAACACTTGTCGAATATATACACATGAGCTCATACTTTGCAAAACTATGTTACAATCATTATTCCATAATGCAACTGATTTCACACAACAAAAACCTTACATAATTCATACACCCTAAAAAGTTTCGATCCGTCAGCACTACTATAGAATGTAATGTTATTTTCAAGTAACAATGCCACAAAAGCCATGGATATGTACTAACGTAACATGACCAATTAACGTCCGATTTATTCAAAACATATTTATCTTAAAACCGCGCAGGCAGGGCCAAATGTTAAACCCGTGGGCAGAAATATCGGACCCAAACTGGACGTAAACTGGTCCTGCACGTAAATAGGTCATGTTACGTTACTCAAATCCCATACTGGTCTTAACGTCCGTTAAAAGTTTAACCAGGCTAGTAAATCAATGAACAGTAGGGCTAGTACAACACCTGCTGACGTCTCGGTAGTTCTTCTGATACCATTTTAACGTGAGTATCCCACTGGACTGCACCAAATGGCAAAATGAGATCCTCATTAACATAATCAGGATTTCTTTGAAATAGCCCCCCTCTCACTGGATCCGCGGCACGCTCGTTGCTGCGTCCTTGACTTGATGTGTTACCCTTGACTTTGTAATAGTAATACCATTCAAAACGTACAAGTATGACCAAAAAGACAACAAAACACCCAAAGCTTAAAAATATTCGTTTTTTGTCGATGAAATTCGTTGAGTGCTTTGTCAATTCGATCGGCCGCAGTGACGCTGCCAGTGTGCCGTGGGTCCAGTGAGAGGGGGGGGGGGCTTTAGAGGAGACTCTCATACTTTGAACAACTCTTGTTATCATATACCCACTGAAGAAACTACTAAGTAACTCCTGCCACTTCTCGTCACTAGGTGGAAGGTATCAGGACTCCGAAACGTTGACAGATGTATCTTAATATGTCCTCACTTGTCCACAATAGATTTGTCTCACCTATAGGTCAATGTATGAAACGGC